>NW_025727757.1:2927500-3227500 GCF_021461385.2 Schistocerca piceifrons
GAGAAACGAACCCAGACCTTCAGCATATGTAGCAAGAATCATTTCAACTTTTTCTTAACTAGCAACTATTACCACGAATTAAAATTCATGCGAGTTGCGGTATTCGAATCCACTACATGCAGACTAGAAACTCGCGCCCTTAACCCCTTTTCTTTCATTTAATTTTTTAACCATTCCGAGGTCTGGCCACGACGCCTCCCCCATACCTGCCACCGAGTCGCTGCGCTATTTTCGCGCATAATTTTTTTATTTTTTTTATTTCTAATTTTTTTTATTTTTAGCAGTCAAACTTCATTTTTAAGCAGCAATGAGATGACTCCAACTGGCACGCTGGCAAGCACTTTCTTAGAGTTTGCAGCTGCAGTACGATTTACGTTAGACCTGTAGTCCAGAGCCAGAACTTGGACTGAGGTCTCCCGTGATTCGCAAAGATATTCCGCACCCCCACATTCATGACGTGTGGTTTAGTGTTGCTTAGCTTTGAACCTGATGCAAGTTCGGATTTGCTGATGACCTGCAGTGTTTTCTCCCAGTCGCTGTCGCCAATGATCACTACATGCTCATCACCTGTGTATGCCCTACACACGATATTCTGGCGGTATGTGTGTGTCTGCATGCGTGCAGCCCTCGTAGCAGTTTCTGCAGAGCGGCTAGCAGGGCCTCAGCGGCAGTGGCGAACGAGGCCCTCCACACAGGACCACCTCTCGTCGCACACAGCTCTTGAGTGCGAGCTGCCTCGTTAGCTGACCACTGATCATGATTTGCAAACTGCTGTTCTTCAACATTATACCAATTACCTTGACAAAATGTTGCAGAAAATACAGTACGGTCATTGTTTCAAGAAGGCACTGGTGACTCTCCCTATCGAAAGCATTCCCGAAATCGAGCGACATTACGGCGCACTCGAGCGTGTGAACATGTGCTGCAGCTACGATGTCGCTATATTCACGGACAGTTTGAATACTTGTTCTGTCTCTACCCACCGTAGTTCCATACGGGCCAGTCACCTCATGCATTATCATTTTCACTCTCCAGGCAAGAACGCGCACCATTAATTTTGTAACCACCATTCAGGTCAGTAACTGATCTCAAGAGTCCCTTTAGTCAGCCATAGTGTCAGTGTCGTCGTAACTGCAGTCTGCTTCACGTCTACTGTGCAGCGAGCTACCTTAATTCAAGTATTAACTGTATTTTTTTTTTTACTTGTCACTGCTTCTTCCGTGTGTTTATGCTTTTAGGAAGCTTTAATTGTCGAGTGTTCCATAGATTTCCTGTTTGTTTTGAATACAGTCAGAGAGAGTACCTTTAGTCAGCCATAGTGCCAGTACTGCTAGTGTTTTCAATACAATCCTTAGACAGGTAGTGCTACTTCTACAAGAAGTGTCTAGTAACCACAGTTTAGTCAACTATCAGCCGCGTTTAGTGAATTAGCAGTCTAGTTAAAAGCTGGTTAATTATCTAAAGTAAATTGATTTCTTAGCATGGATAGGATGTGTGACTGCTGTGTACGGACGCAGGGGGAGCTGGCCACTGTCCGCGAACAGCTGAGCGTGTTGATGGCCGCGGTCAGCCGTCTTCAGCCTGCTGCCTCGGAGTGTACCGGCAGTGGGGAGTCTGGTGCGTCGCAAGGTACACCCCAGGCGTCACCCACTGTCCCTGCTGTCGAGACATCTTCGCGGGTACCGGGCGCGGCTGGGCCACCCTCTCCCCAAGGGGAGTGGCGGGTTCAGCGGCGTTCGCTGCGCACGAGGCGGAGGGTCAATGTGGAGGCTGGCCGTGTGGCATCGCCCGCTCTGCCTGTGAGTGGACATGTGGCTGCTTCTTCAGCAACGTCCGAAAAGCACACGGGGGGAGGGGTTTATTAGTTATTGGGAGCTCCAACGTTAGGCGGGTGATGGAGCCCCTTAGGGAAATAGCGGAAAGGTCGGGGTAGAAGGCCAGTGTTCACTCTGTCTGCTTGCCGGGGGGTCTCACCGGAGATGTGGAGGAGGCGATAGAGCACTGGGTGCACCCCACTGCAAATTGTTGATCATGTCGGCACCAATGACTCCTGCCGTCTGGGTTCAGAGGTCATCCTCAGTTCGTACAGGCGGTTGGCGGAGTTGGTGAAGGCGGAAAGCCTCGCTCGCGGGGTGGAATCAGAGCTAACTATTTGTAGTATCGTTCCCAGAAACGATCGCGGTCCTCTGGTTTGGAGCCGAGTGGAAGGCTTAAACCAGAGGCTCAGACGATTCTGCGGAGATCTGGGGTGCAAATTTCTCGACCTCCGCAATCGGGTGGAGAAATGTAGGGTCCCCCTGAATAGGTCAGGCGTGCACTACACGCCGGAAGGGTAGCGGGAGTACGTGTAGAGTGCACATGGTTTTTTTTAGGTTAGATAATTCCCTCCCTAGGCCCGACAAGACGCCTCCTGAGACGCGGCAAGGTAGGAGTAGGCAAAATGCAACAGGGAATAACAATATTAATGTGCTAATAGTAAACTGCAAGAGCGTCTATAGAAAGGTCCCAGAACTGCTCTCATTAATAAACGGTCACAACGCCCATAAAGTACTAGGGACAGAAAGTTGGCTGAAACCAGACGTAAACAGTAATGAAATCCTAAACTCAGATTGGAATGTATACCGCAGAGACAGGCTGGACAGTGAAGGGGGAGGCGTGTTTATAGCGATAAGAAGTGCAATAGTATCGAAGGAAATTGACGGAGATCCGAAATGTGAAATAATTTGAGTCAAGGTCACGGTTAAAGCAGGCTCAGACATGGTAATTGGATGTCTCTATAGGCCCCCTGGCTCAGCAGCTGTTGTGGCTGAGCACCTGAAGGATAATTTGGAAAATATTTCGAGTAGATTTCCCCACCATGTTATAGTTCTGGGTTGAGATTTTGATTTGCCGTTCATAACGGGTGGCAGCGACAAAGAATCCAGTGAAATTTTTTGAAGTGCTCTATCTGAAAAGTACCTTGAGCAGTTAAACAGAGAACCGACTCGTGGCGATAACATATTAGACCTTCTGGTGACAAACAGACCCGAACTATTTGAAACAGTTAACTCGGAACAGGGAATCAGCGATCATAAAGCGGTTACTGCATCGATGATTTCAGCGGTAAATAGAAATATTAAAAAAGGTAGGAAGATTTTTCTGTTTAGCAAAGGTGACAAAAAGCAGATTTCAGAGTACCTGACGGCTCAACACAAAAGTTTTGATTTAAGTACAGACAGTGTTGAGGATCAGTGGACAAAGTTCAAAACCATCGTACAATATGCGTTAGATGAGTATGTGCCAAGCAAGATCGTAAGAGATGGAAACGAGCCACCGCGGTACAACAACCGAGTTAGAAACCTGCTGCGGAAGTAAAGGGAACTTCACAGCAAACATAAACATAGCCAACGCCTTGCAGACAAACAAAAATTACGCGAAGCGAAATGTAGAGCGAGGAGGACTATGCGAGAGACGTTCAATGAATTCGAAAGTAAAGTTCTATGTACTGACTTGGCTGAAAATCCTAAGAAATTTTGGTTTTTTGTCAAAGCGATAGGTGGATCAAAACAAAATGTCCAGACACTCTGTGACCAAAATGGTACTGAAACAGAGGATGACAGAGTAAAGGCCGAAATACTAAATGTCTTTTACCAAAGCTGTTTCACAGAGGAAGACTGGACCGTAGTTCCTTCTCTAGATTGTCACACAGATGACAAAATGGTAGATATCGAAATAGACGACAGAGGGATAGAGAAACAATTAAAATCGCTCAAAAGAGGAAAGGCCGCTGGACCTGATGGGATACCAGTTCGATTTTACACAGAGTACGCTAAGGAACTTGCCTCCCTTCTTGCAGCGGTGTACCGTAGGTCTCTATAAGAGCGTAGCGTTCCAAAGGATTGGAAAAGGGCACAGGTCATCCCCGTTTTTAAGAAGGGATGTCTAACAGATGTGCAGAACTATAGACCTATTATCTCTAACGTCGATCAGTTGCAGAATTTTGGAACACGTATTACGTTCGAGTATAATGACTTTTCTGGAAACTAGAAGTGCACGAGACTCAAGAGGGCCATAGACACCGGTCCCGAGGTAGATGCCGTGTTTCTTGACTTCCTCAAGACGTTCGATACAGTTCCCCACAGTCGTTTAATGAACAAAGTAAGAGCATATGGACTATCAAACCAATTGTGTGACTGGATTGAAGAGTTCCTAGATAACAGAACGCAGCATGTCGTTCTCAATGGAGAGAAGTCTTCCGAAGTAAGAGTGATTTCAGGTGTGCCGCAGGGGAGTGTCGTAGGACCGTTGCTGTTCACAATATACATAAATGACCTTGTGGATGACGTCTGAAGTTCACTGAGGCTTTTTGCAGATGATGCTGTGGTATATCGAGAGGTTGGAACGATGGAAAATTGTACTGAAATGCAGGAGGATCTACAGCGAATTGACGCATGGTGCAGGGAATGGCAATTTAATCTCAATGTAGAGAAGTGTAATGTGCTGCTTATACATAGAAAGAAAGATCCCTTATCATTTAGCTACAATATAGCAGCTCAGGAACTGGAAGCAGTTAATTCCGTAAATTATCTGGGAGTACGCTTTAGGAGTGATTTAAAATGGAATGATCATATAAAGTTGATCGTAGGTAAAGCAGATGCCAGACAGATTCATTGGAAGAATCCTAAGGAAACGCAATCCGAAAACAAAGGAAGTAGGTTACAGTACACTTGTTCGCCCACTGCTCGAATACTGGTCAGCAGTGTGGGATCCATACCAGATAGGGTTGATAGAAGAGATAGAGAAGATCCAACGGAGAGCAGCGCGCTTCGTTACAGGATCATTTAGTAATCTCGAAAGCGTTACGGAGATGATAGGTAAACTCCAGTGGAAGACTCTGCAGGAGAGACGCTGAGTAGCTCGGTACGGACTTTTGTCGGAGTTTCGAGAACATACCTTCACCGAGGAGTCAAGCAGTATATTGCTCCCTCCTACGTATATCTCGCGAAGAGACCATGAGGATAAAATCAGAGAGATTGGAGCCCACACAGAGGCATACCGACAATCCTTCTTTCCACGAACAATACGAGACTGGAATAGAAGGGAGAACCGATAGAGGTACTCAAGGTACCCTCCGCCACACACCGTCAGGTGGCTTGCGGAGTATGGATGTAGATGTACATTGTTTCTATTATTTGTGAGTTGTTCAACGTGGCAGACTGTCGAGAGTATCGCTATCTCCAATTCAATTCCAGTTCCAGCATTAATTACAGCGACATACCCCAAGAGATCGTGTAGCGCAGCGGCCGTTAGTCCCTGATGTAGAATAACATCAGTGTCTGCCACATACATAAAGTGTTTCAAGCCACATACTTTCAGATGTTTAAAGGTGCAATCCTCTAAGTTTGACAAGGGTTCGTAATGTACCACGTTTCATAAATTCGACTCTTTCATCGAATACACTCAGTACAAAAGCTATTGGCAAATGTGACATACGTATCCGCCCCCTGCCACTTGGGTCTGGGTGAGGTAACCGTTCTTACCGGAGACTGACAGGTGCGCCTCTGGAAGCTGAACGAGTTTCCGACGTTTCCCCATCTGCCGCCACCTCGTCCGCGCAGTTCTTCGCGAGGAGGAACCTGCACAGGCCATCAGCGGCTGTTGGGCGCGTTTCTGCGATACCGCTGTGGGGAGCTGCGCTTGAGTCTCGCTGTACTTCCGCGGAGGCTGGGGCGGGCGCACTGGCGGCGGCTGGTGTGTGGATGACAGGTCCAGGCTGAGTAGTGCGACTGGAACCTCCCTCCGAAGTTTCATTTACTTTCTGGACTGCTTGTTGGACCTTTTCGCCCTTAAGTCGACCAGTTTGTGTCTGCTGTGCGGAGCTGACTCATACTAGCATCTCCCGACGTTCACGAAGACACAAAGACTGCAGCGGAGAGCTGCGATAAGCTCTCAGACTCACCGCAGCTCGCAGCAGAGGTCCACACGCGGCGGCCGCTGAAGGCACACTGGCGTTCGTTTCACCAGCAGCGGAATGTGCGCGTGTCTGGTTTGGAAATGACACGACGAAAATTCCTGTGGCGACTGGGAATCGAACCCTGCACATACCGTTCGACTACATGAAAAGAGACGCTGACACTCTTTCATCACTAGCCAAAAGCCTCTGACTAAATCGAAACCCATACCCATTGTTATTGTTGACAAAGTACGGAGAGGCGTCAAAAATCATAATAATTTGTGACATGAGGTTTGGTGTGTCCTTGCTACAAGTTGAGAAGACAGACCAAGATTCGAACCCAGTCGTGCATCTTTCGTCAAGACGGTAACTACTTTGGAATCGTGGGGAAACAACGGAATGGTGGAACTTTTTATTTGTGGTAAGGTCTTACTGGACCCAACTGCTGAGGTCATCGGTCCCTAAGCTTACACACTACATCATCTAACTTGAACTAACTTACGCTAAGGACGAGACACACGCCCATCCCAGAGGGAGGACTCGAACCTCCGACGGGGGCAGCCGCGCAGACCGCAAGGCGAACGGTGGAAAGTCTCAACACAAAGGGGAGATCCGAGTTCGAATCTCAGTCCTGCACCGATATTTTGCACATCTCATGCCGAAATAAAATAAGAATCAGCTGCCCAGTGATCTTGCACGATGAGTGGCACATTCATCAAAAGACACTCTCGCTTAAGAAAGCTCACTGGTGACTGACTTTCAACCTGGCATGATTAGGCCTCTGTCATGGCCCACCCTATAAGGACTCTCGCGCAACAAGTAGCCAAGTGACGTCTCTTATGTCCGTTTGGAACCACAGTGCAACACTACATTTTTCAAATGACGTCATCAGAGTGTGTTTGTACTTCTTAAATTGATTGCCTTATGTGAGAACCTAGCCCCGACCATCACAAGAATCATTCCAAATAAACACCCGTCTGCACAGAGCATTGGGTCATGACTGTGTCGTAATGAAGGCCTTTGCACACTAATGGAAAATTCCGATTCCGTGGAGGTCGATTACAACCTGTTGGAAACGTTTCTTTGTTGGTCCACATCGACAGTCACTGGGCACCTTGGCTACCTAAGGCGTGCTCCTGACTTGGTTCTGTTATCGCCGAAATAAGATCACGTTAAGGGGCAGCTGCACGAACGGGCAACACGGTATAGTGCGCAGATTTCTGCAGGATGTGTCTCTCCACTTGCGATTATACGCTCATAGTATTTCGCGTCTATTCACAAATTTGTGTAAACCCTAAGGCCAGATATCGAACATACTCTCGTCTTTGGATTTCGTCTCGCATAATTGCATTCCTGCAGCATTTTATGGGGAGAGTACTTAAGTATGTAAGCAACCACGGTAGATTATACCTACAAACTGCACAAGTTTCTGTCAAAACTTAAATCGTGTTTGCAGGTGCTAGTAACATAATAATTGGTTGGATGAAAACGTGCACTTTTGAAATGCAGCAAACAGCTGAAGTATTGTTCTGCAAGACGATTAAGGCCCACCTGCCAGGAAGGTGGAAATAAAATAAAATCAGAAACTAATAACATATTTTAGTCCACCGTACTCATATCAACGTATTTTACTTCGCTTGATAGCTCCCGGCCACAGAAATCAATTTTGTTTTCGTTTGACGTGACAGCAATAAACGAGGAGGAGACAGCAAAATCACTAAACGTAAACGCAGGTCAGGTGGAGGTCAGCCACCTCCCCACCATAACTCACAAGGAGACGGCACGACCACGGGGTCGGGGATTTGTCCGAAATTTTGCGTGGACCCCTAACACCTCACGTGGTTAAAATATTAGGACGCACTACTCGGAAAATCCCGTGAAAAATCGGTGCAAAGTTTCTCAGGTGCCTTAAGAGTATAAAATGTTGGTCCAGTGCCGAGCCGCCGTTTGGCCTAGTCATTGTGGTATTATTTTGTGAATAGGAAATTTTCAACGAACTCCAGACTACATTCCATTCATCTGGCTGATTCCCCTTCGTGTACCACTTGCAACCTGATTGACACAGATGAGCATCAATTTGTCTGTGGAAATGCAAATAATATATGGTTGTCAATCAGAAAAAAAATTATCAACTATGCAGAGAAAACCGCCGTATTTGATAACGCCAGCGTGCCTTTTATTCCCGGAAGAAGAATTATACCCCACCTCAAAGAAAAATGCCGACAACTGGTTGAAGGGACACGCGGTATTTTACCCGCTGTCCAGTAAAGAAAGGAGCAGAGGAGATTTTTGGACGTACATCTCCGATCGGCATCACAAGCTACTGCGCATAAATAATTACTATGATACATACACCAACTTCCTCAGAAGAAGCGTCATGTGAACTCCATTTTCGATTATGCGATTCAGAACATGAAGAAACGAGACAATTTAATCTTTGAAAAACCAAATACGACCAAGTGACGAACATCACTATCTGGTTTAGGCCTTGATTTCTTCTAAAATGTCAAGGAACCTGTAATTAATTTTCTTTTGTTTTATTACTTTTAAATGTTAGTTGAAAATAATGTACTACTGGGAATGTTATGACCAATTTAAAAAAATGGTTAGGGCTCGGACTCTTATGCCAGAGGCCTTGGGTTCTTTTTCTTCTGATTCATTTTCTTTTGTTATTCCACCAATTATTCAAAAAGTTTCTCAAACTGACATTATTTTAGCTCAAGAGCGTAAAGTTTTTCATTCACTGAAAGATATTCGTGCTCGTTGTCCTATTTCGTTTCATGGGGTTTCAAGGTTTAGAGGGGCTCTGTAAGGGTCCCCTTGGGATTGTAACGGCCATCTGCGCATAGGACTGTGCGCGAGCCGTGAGAAGTAAACGGCAGTTTGTTTTTCGATTCCGTCGTGAACAGCCACGCCTGTTTCAAATTTCGACGTGTTATTCCGATCCGAGGTTGAACACGTCGTCTGAAGAAGTTGCTGGCTCATCTGGAATAGGAGAAGAAATTCCTGAAGAGTCCGTTCATAGTGACCTATCAAAATTACGATTGAAGGGCGCAGTGGTGTATTATGAAAAGCTGTTGACGGAAAATATTTTAATTGCATCGACATCTTCGGAAGAAATCTCTCACGATGCTATGTTATTGGCCGGAGGACTTTATGATAATACACTGGAACTTTTGGGTGCAAAAACATTCGTAACTGAAGAGGAATTAATTCCCGCTCAAGAGGATTGTGAAGAATGTGAGGAGAACGACGAACAGTTCGAAGTGCCACAAAATGATTCGTCTCCAGACGAATATAAACCGTCACCGAAAAGATTTAAAAGTGACATGATTCCCTTTGCCTACAAAGTCGTGAATATTGCTAAACCGCACCTCAGTGGTCCTTGGCGACGTTGGGAAAAAAAAGGATGCCGCCAATTGAAGAGAAAAGAAGATCTTTCCCAATGGGAAAAAGATATTAAAAGTGGTGGTACGCGAATGGATAAATTTGAGGCGATAGATTCGTGGACCTACGACCGTTTTGTGGAAGCAAGACAGCAACATCAGCAAGTTATGACAAGAAATTTACAGCAATGGACATTGGCTGCGGCTGCAGAATTCGTCGATTTAAAATTCAAGGCGTCTGATCGATAGGTCACGGCATTTAAACAGAAGCACAGAATTTCACAACGCAAGCTCACGAAACTGGTTTCGAAAAAAAGAGGCGGCGTCAATGGAGGCCATCCAGACGTCTGCGGAGGCCTTTCGTCGGCAGACGTGCCGGTTAATCCCTCAATACCACGACGAGGATTATGCGATACATACTGACCAAACAGGTAAATACATGTTTTCTGCGTACAAAATGTTTTTATCGATGTAAAATATATCAATTCAAATTTAATTATAAAAAAAGATATTTACATACACATTCGAATATTGTTTAATATTAAAAATACTATTGTTTTAGGATACCAATAACAATCTCACTGAAAAAGTAAGTAAAACAGTTTTCGTGAAAAAGTCGGATTTGAATAAAGTGACGCATTCGTACACCGCACAATATTCAATAACATTATCCGGAAAACTGCTCCCACATGTCTTCATATGCTTACAAGAAGCGACCGGTCGTTTCGGACCTCGTATTCACTAATTAATAGATGGCTATGGCAGTACTTATACGAACGTCATTGTATCATCATCGCATCCCGGAAAAGGAGCAACAGTTTTATACATGGATTTTCTCCGCAAATGTTTAAAACCTTTCGTCGGGGAGAGTAAATATTTACTTTTCATTGACTCTTGGGGAGGTCAAACGATTCAGGAGACATATGATGCAATTTTTCAAGATGACGAAAATATGCCAGCTGGGTCTCTGAAAGTCATACCTCAAAAATGCACTTCTTTGGTGCAACCTTGTGATGTTTACTTTTACAGGCAAGTTAAAAATTTCGTAAAGCGCTTGCAAAATTGCAGCGCATTCTAACAGGAAAATCGTGAAATTAATTCCCGGGAAGATTGCATCAAAATTCATTCTATAATTCTCCATCAATCATCGTCACCAATATTTCGAGACACGATTCAGTATGACTGGTTTGCCTCAAAATTATCAGAAACTAGGAACATTTTCGTAAATGTTAATGGGGCATGTTTTTGTACAGATTTATTGCAAACGCCCGTTTTTATATGTTGCGCAAGATGTCGCAAAAATTATTGCTTTGTTTGTTTTTACGATAATTACCATTGCGGTTCGTGTTTATAATTATTATATGTATAAAAATTGAATGTTTCCTAACCGACTTTGTTATTCTGATTAAAAAACCAATGTTTCTCCTCATATACTTTACAATGGAAAATTGAAAACCCACTGCCATGATTTGTGTTGTTGAACAAAAAGAAAGAAATGACAAATGAGGTGACAGATAATTTCAGTCTTACATTACAGTGTTCACAGAATGAGTCTTTAGCAGTAGCACAAATCGGCACCTTCACTGTCACCTTCAACCCGTGGCAGTTCAGCACGGACATTTTCTTCTTCTGCAGCCTGAGGTTCCTCATCATAATTTCCCAACCCAAATTAATCATTCAGTAAATCCTTGACGAGTGTTCCTTCCAGGGAAAATCGCATCCTTGGGGAGTTCAAGATCTTCCTTTATATCAGACACCAGATGTTTGCCGTCATATTCTTGTATCTGCTGTACTACTGATTTATTTTTCACGTGCGACTTGCAGGTGAGGTTGGGGTCGGGAACGTGAACCCAACCCATCCCCTCTCTACTAGGAATCCAGTTCCTAACCAATACCCACTGTATTGAAGACAATTCGGAGCATGTTACCATATTTCTTATTGTGATTCTGATATTTAAGTATTTTCTCGAATTCATTTTCCATATTTTCATGTTTCCGTCTTTCAGCTAAAATCGCCTTTGCTGTAACTTTTTTGGAGTTTAAAAGCTTTTTGGTGAGATAACTTAGTTCAAGATTATACTCCCTAACGTGTTTTAGCTTAAAACTTATTTATTGTATATTTATCGGCGGCTCTACACTTTCTGGCCTGACAATGTCGTATAGTTTTGCTGTAGTGCACCATGGATCGTTACACATTATGCACCATGTTCGTTAAACATACAATGCCATCGCTTTACACTTTATGTCAGACCCATTCCTCCATTGCTTGGATCCAAAACTGCTGTCTTCACCGGCACTCGAAACAATTCCCCTTTCCACAAGAACTTTGCTAAGGTGGACAGGGTCGTCTTCGCCACCATTGATAGAATGGGGAGAACCTGTGCTATGTAGTAGGCCTTGGATAAAATACATATCTTGATAAACAGTATTCTCTGGAACTGGTCTATGCTACGTTGAAGGTTTTCAATCAAAGCTCCCTTGATTTTTCTTGCCACCTCCCGCCAACTTATTGCTATCATTTTTAAAAGGGGAGTTGTCAATGCTATTCCAAGAGCTTTGCGTTCATTAACATGGTTCACCCACTCAATGCGCAAGTTATCAAGCCGCTTTATATCTAGAAATGTACTTTCGTTTTCATTTACCCTCGCACCTGATGCGGAACAGTATTTTGCAAGTACCATCTCTAGTTCCGTCACATCTGTTTGGTCTCTGATGACTACGCTTGCATCGTCAGCGTAAGCACCTACACGGTCTTTGTTCCTTGAATGGTAATGCCTGTCAGCCTGTGCTGTAGCTGTCTCAGGAAAGGTTACAGCGGTATAACGAACAGGAGCATGGATAAGGGGCTTCCTTGGGTAACATCCCTTTTTATGTCAATTTGTTTTGTCAGTTGACAGCTAACGGGGATTTGTGCAGTAACACCCATAGTCACGTTCTCGAGGATGTCAATGGTTCTTGGCAGGAAGTCCATTCGACGCATTGTCTCTATCAGGTATTTGTGATTAATTTGATCAAATGCCTTATGGACGTCTATGAAAAGCAGTCCACATTTTATGTTACTTGCCTGCAATAGCGCAGTGACATCGCGATACAAAGCCGCAGTTTGTAAAATCGTCCTTCTGAAAGCACAAGTCTGCTGTTGGCCTATGATGTCAGCTGTGCATGGTGTAAAGCGCTTGTTAATTACTCGAGCTATAATTTTATAATCCGAATTTAAAAGCGAAATCGGCCGTAGGTTGTTTATTTTTTTGCAGCCTCTGTTCTTGGGGATCAACACGATTTTGCATTGTTTGAACTCTGCAGGCACTGGCTTCCCCTGTAAGACTTCACTGACGATTTCGGTGAACTTTTCTCCTATTAGGGTCCAAAATCGTTTATAGAATTCAATGGGCAGTCTGTCAAGTCCTGGAGATTTCCTAGCGGGGGAGCTGCACACGATTTCTAATAAATCTTCCTTGGTGATGTCCGAAGAAATGTTATCATCATCTCGCGATATTCGTGGAAGATAAGCACCAAAGAGCTCATCGTATTCTCCTTCGTTTGTTTCCCCTGACGCATACATACGTTCATAGTACGCTGAGGTCTCTGTAATTATTTCCTTCTGGGTGGTGAGTATGGTACCATCATTGATCTGAAATTCACCCACGAAACTACTTCTATTCTTGGCGTGTCTGACAAGGTGGTACACTGCAGCAGTCTCATCTTCAGTGACTGACTCTGCTTTGGATTTCATTTCAAGTCCCTCCAGTTTCTTACGTTTCAGACTTGATAATTTTGCTTTTATTTGCTTGATGTCTTTTAATCTCGTAGGAATTGCATCTGTTAGATTGTAGAGTTCCCTTAGCACGCTGTAGTAGAATTCTACAGTCTTTTTCCTTTCTCTGGCCATATCTATACTGAAAGATATTAAAACTTTCCTTAGCTTCGGTTTCGCTCGTTGGGTCCACCATTCTATCACACTTGGAAAGTTCTTCAGTGAATGTAGACACATTTCCCAAGCTCTGGTTAGGGCATCTTCTAAGTCGTCTTCTTATAATAACGAAATATTTAGATTCCACTGGCTTCCAACTCTTCTGGTAGATTGTGGTGTTAAATTTACGCAGGTCAACAACGCACTGTGATCGGAAAAACTAACGGGAACAGTTTGTTTTCAGTACTTTATCTGCTCAATTTTCCGATACGTAAATTCTGTCAATTCTACTACATGAATTCGCAACAATATGAGTGAAGTTCACCATTGTTGGTTATTTTATTTCCCACGCATCTTTTAAATTAACAACGAGACGTCACAAGTCAGTTCAGTAATTGAAGTTGGGGATTTGATCCTTTCGACTCAATACACAATTAAAATTTCCCCCTATTAAGTCGGAGGGGGTTTTTCCTCAGTAAAGAAATTACGCTTTCATTAAAGAATGTGGCTCTTGCAGCTTTATTACTGCTGCCAGAAGGAGCATATAAATTGACTATACTAACTCATGCTACGTTTATTCCAATACCTCACCCCGATTCTAATTTATCAACGTTATGTACGGGGATGCCTTCTCTAACTAAAATGGCCGTGCAACACTCGTTTCAGTGGAAATATTCTAAAAATCGACGTAATTGGACAAATTTAATTGTGGGAATACCACTTCCTGTAGGAGAGCAATATCCGTCGCTGACTCATACAGAAACTGTTTCAGAGCAGCTACTTTAACATCCGACTGTATCCTATTAATATTTAACGTGGTAATCGTGTATGACTGACACAGGGGAGTGACCTTTTTTCCGGCTTCTATCATTTCATGCCACTCGATGGCGGATACTTCCTGAGAATCTGGAGACCACCGTCCCGGTTTGCTTTAGAACCTTTCTTTTTACTTTTCTTGCGATTTGCACTGACTCTGGCCTTCACCGAATGTCTGCTCCGCCCACCCCCTGAGTAGTTTTCCACTGAGGGCGGTGTCGGTGGATCTGAGGGGCAGTCGTGTGCCACCATCTCGTCTCGTCTGCCAAAGGCGGCGCAGACGCGGTTTGCAAACGTTCTCCAATGCCCCGTCACTTCTATGATCACTTTCGTTTGCTGTTTGTGTGCTATTGCTGTAAAACTCCGCTTCTTCGTCTTGGGATTTGGGCTGTTGTTGACAATCACTCGCTACCTCGTCACGTCTGGTTTCAGTTGCATCTGCGAGTGGATCTGTCTGCGTTGGCTGACGTACGGGTACTGCAGGGCGGGGCTGTGGTGTCAGCAAGACGAGCGCATTGCCATCTACAGAATGGGACTGTGGTGTCACTTTGACCTGTTCGGGTGATGGTGGCGGATTCGATTTGTCTACTGATGCACTTGACTCAAGAGTTTGAATCTATGCTGACAATACTGTCTGAAACAGTAGTTCCCAGTACTGTTTTCTGAATGTCACCTACAGCTTTCAGCGACAGGTTGATGTCTTCTTCATCTGTGCTACTGCCGTTACAAGTTCGACGTCTCTTGTTAGTGGCTATACTACTTTTTCCAGGCGGATTGTCTACACTGTCTTTCCTGAGTAAAGGTGGAAATGCTTCAAGAGTATTTTGTGGCCCGTCGCCCACATTTCCCGTAATGCTGGAAAGGTCGCCACCCGTCATTGATTTTCGGTCACAAGATCAGCCAGTGATAACCTATTACGCTGTTGTAAATTATTCTGCAATACAAACACTTTTTTTCGACCGTTTTGCCGGAGATGCACACTTTCATATATGACAAGTCAAAGTCTGTCCATTGTATATAAGATGCGCTTTGTAGCCACAGACAAAAATATGAGATGGAATGTTTTGTTTGACATGCATATCGACAGAACAAACGCCACTAAAGCATCGCAATCTATGCTGGCTGGACCATCGTTCATTACAAATTTGCCTGATCCCACCATATTTAGGTAATACGTCTTTTAAGTAGCAGTTTTCTACCTCAGGGGGCAAATTAAATTCTCTGGCTTGTTTCTAATCAACATCAGCATTTGAAATGGTAACTCTACTCACCGAGTTATTGCGATGGCGGAATTCAGCTTTTCCTTCAAATTTCTGCAAAACCCGTTCCAGCACCAACGAGGAAAGCAGTTTCACAAAAAAGCAGTATTGCCCCAAGTTATAATAAGCAGTGTGCGTCTGATCCGGAGTAAGGCCAATAACGTCAACGATCCAGTCATGAGTTTCCAGTTGACTTGGCTGAACATTACGGGCTGCTTTGTCAAATCCAAATCTTGGGGGTACGCTTTCTGGGAAACATGGTTGCCATGTCAGCAGTTAACAGCTCGCGAAAACAAGGAAACCAAAATGCTGTATCACCAGAATCAGTTTTACACAACACTGTAACGCAGAGACTGAATGTAAAGTCTTAAAACCCAAACAGAAGCGCCACAGCGCGCCCGGTCAGGGCAGCCGCAAAAGCCGCTATTCTGGTCCCAGACAAACGAAACTTTTGTGTAATTGCTTGTCGAAAGGCTATGAACGATAATGGACACCGCCCAAAGCACAACTGTCCGTAATACAAATATATTTTTTAATTATTTAGCAGTGCGAACCAAACTGCGATCTCTGTTTACGTTGTTAAGCAGAGATACGATCTACGATACAGGGGTTCACTGATTTCGCTTTGAATACTAAAAACTCAACGGAATTGCCCATTGCTCTGCTTCTTTCGATGCGCTGTATTTACATTTCACTTTTTTTCCTGGAAGGGTAATCAGAAGTTTGCGTCAATGACAGAGTTACCGCCACAATCTTATCTTTACGGATACAGACTAACATTGAATTTACTTGCGTTATTGCAGTGCCTGTGGTATTCCGAATTACGATGCAAAGTTCCTGTGCACCTCCGAAGGAACGGGCAAAGCGGTGACTACAGGTGCTATGAAATACGAGAAACGTTTCCGCAGTCGCGATTACGGACAACCATCAGATGTGGTAAAGCAACACTGCAACATACCCAGTCCCGTTTACCCCTGGTGTCCGAAACCTTAACAGAGAAGTACTGAGAAATGGCACTTACTGTGAAAAAGCAAAGGACTCACCTCAGCGTGAGTGGCGGACTGCAACGCATTCGCTTCGCTCGAGGCGGAGGGTCAATGTGGAGGCTGGCCGGCTGGCCTCGCCCGTTCGTCCTGTCAGTGGGCAGGTGGCCGCTCCTTCAGCAGGGCCCGAGCAGCCACACGGGGGCAAAGGCTTGCTGGTTATTGGGAGCTCCAACGTTAGGCGGGTGATGGAGCCCCTTAGGGAAGCAGCGTACAGGGCTGCAAAGAATTCCAACGTGCACTCTGTCTGTCTGCCGGGGGCCTCATCCGAGATGTGGAGGCGGCCTTGCCTGCGGCTATCGAGCGCACGGGGCGCAGTTGCCTGCAAGTAGTTGCTCACATTGGCACCAATGATGCCTGTCGCTAGGGTTCTGAGACGATCCTCAGTTCGTACGGGCGGCTGGCGGATTTGGTGAAGACCGCTGGCCTCGCACGCGGGGTGCAAGCAGAGCTCTCTATTTGCAGCGTCGTTCCCACAGTAGATCGGGGTCCATTTGTTTGGAACCGAGTGGAGGGTCTCAACCAGAGGCTTCGTCAACTCTGTGACGGTCTTGGCTGCAGATTTCTAGACTTCCGCTATTGGGTGGGGAATTGTAGGACGCCCCTAGATAGGTCAGGGGTGCACTACACAAAGGCAGTGGCTACTCGGGTAGCAGAGTACTTGTGGCATGCACATGGTTTTTTTTTTAGGCTAGGCAGTAGTGCGAGGTGTCCTGATGAACACTCGCCAGTTGACGTGCAGGCAGAGAAATCAGGACGCGCTCTGTGTAAAGACACTTCAGCTGTCAAGATATTAGCAGTAAATTTCCAATGTGTTCGGAATAAAGTTCCTGAATTTACTGCCCACCAGGAAGCGTGTGGTGCACTAATTATTCTCGGAACTGAGACCAGGCTGAACCCTGAGATAGGAAGTTCTGAAATATTTAGTGAGGGTTGGAACGTGTATCAGACAGACAGATTAGACATCGTAGGAGGTGGTGGTGTCTTCATTGCAGTTGACAAAAATATTGTGTCTACTGAGGTCGAAGTAGAGTGTGATTGTGAAGTTATCTGGACACGTTTAACAGGGCTAGGGGAAATAAAGTTAATTGTGGGGTGTTATTACCGGCCACCAGGTTCCACCATGACAGTTCTAGAATCATTCAAAGGGAGTCTACATTCTGTATCGCAGCAGTACCCGGATCATGCTATATTAGTCAGAGGCGACTTCAACCTACCTAGTATAGACTGGGATGTCTATGGATTCAGTACAGGTGGTACAGACAAGCCGTCGTGTGAATTACTTTTGAACATTTTATCCGAAAACTGTCTTGAGCAGCTAAATCGACAGCCAACGCATAATGGAAATATTTTAGATCTGGTAGCCACAAACAGACCAGACCTCATCGACGGTGTCAGTGTTGAGGCAAGGATTAGTGATCATGATGTTTTCATTACGACTATGGTTACGAAAGTTACAAAGTCAGTCAAGAAGGCTAGGAGAGTAATCTTACTAGAAAGAGCAGATAAGCAGTTGTTAGCACCCCACTTAGTAAATGAACCGACTTCATTGACTTCCGGTACGATGGATGTGGAAGTATTACGGGCAAATTTTAAACACATTGTAAATCACGCACTGGACAAGTATGTGACGAAAATGTGGGTTACGGACAGAAAAGACCCACCGTGGTTTAACAGCGCAATTTGGAGAATGCTCAGGAAGCAAAGGTAGTTACACTCGCGGTACAAGAAAGATCGGGAGAATGAGGACAGCCAAAAGTTAGTAGAGATTCGTGCTGCTGTAAAAACGTTGGTGCGCGAAGCATTCAACCACTACCACCGTCATACCTTAGCAAAAGATCTTGCTAAAAACCCAAGGAAATTCTGGTCTTACGTAAAATCAGGAAGCGTGTCGAAGGCTTCCATCCAGTTATTCACTGATCAGTCCGGCCTGACTACCGAAGACAGCAAAACGAAAGCTGAAATTTTAAATTAGCATTTGAGAAATCTTTCACGCAAGAGGATCGTACAAACATACCACCGTTTGAGTCTCGTACAGATTCCCATATGGATGACATAGTGATAGACATCCCTGGGGTTGTGAAGCAGCTGAATGGGTTGAAAATAAATAAATCGCCAGGTCCTGATGGGATTCCAATTAGGTTTTACAGAGAGTACTCTACTGCATTGGCTCCTTACTTAGTTTGCATTTATCACAAATCTCTTGCCCAACGTAAAGTGCCGAGCGATTGCAAAAAAAGCACAGGTGTCGCCTGTATATTAGAAGGGTAGAAGGACAGATGCTCAAAATTGCAGACCAATATCCTTAACATCGGTTTATTGCAGGATTCTTGAACATATTCTCAATTCGAATTTCCTCGAGACAGAGAAGTTGCTGTCCATGAATCAGCACGGCTTTAGAAAGCATTGCTCCTGCAAAATGCAACTTGCACTTGTTTCGCATGAAATCTTGTAAACCATGGATGAAGGGTATCAGACGGATGCCACATTCCTTGACTTTGGGAAAGCGTTTGTCTCGGTGCCCCACTGCACACTACTAACCAAGGTATAAGGATATGGGATTGGTTCCCAAGTATGTGAGTGGCTCGAAGACTTCTTAAATAATAGAACCCAGTACGTTGCCCTCGATGGTGAGTGTTCATCGCAGGCAAGCGTATCATCTGGAATGCCCCAGGGAAGTGTGGTAGGTCTGCTGTTTTCTGTCTACATAAATGATCTTTCGGATAGGGTGGATAGCAATGTGCGGCTGTTTGCTGATGACACTGTGGTGTACGAGAAATTGTCCTCGTTGAGTGACTGTAGGAGGATACAAGAGGACTTGGACAGGATTTGTGACTGGTGTAAAGAATGGCAGCTAACTCTAAATATAGATAAATGTACATTAATACAGATGAATAGGAAAAAGAATCCTGTAATGTTTGAATACTCCATTAGTAGCTTAGCGCTTAAAGAATGGCAGCTAACTCTAAATATAGATAAATGTACATTAATACAGATGAATAGGAAAAAGAATCCTGTAATGTTTGAATACTCCATTAGTAGCTTAGCGCTTGACAGAGTCACATCGATTAAATATTTGGGCGTAACATTGCAGAGCGATATGAAGTGGGACAAGCATGTAATGGCAGATGGTCATCTTTGGTTGATTGGTAGAATTTTGGGAAGATGTGGTTCATCTGTAAAGGAGACCGCTTATAGAACGCTGGTGCGACCTATTCTTGAGTACTGCTCGAGCGTTTGGGATCCCTAACAGGTCGGATTGAGGGAGGACATAGAAGCAATTCAGAGGCGGGCTGCTAGATTTGTTACTGGTAGGTTTGATCATCATGCGAGTGTTACGGAAATGCTTCAGGAACTCGGGTGGGAGAGTCTAGAGGAAAGGAGGCGTTCTTTTCGTGAATCGCTACTGAGGAAATTTAGAGAACCAGCATTTGAGGCTGACTACAGTACAATTTTACTGCCGCCAACTTATATTTCGCGGAAAGACCACAAAGATAAGATAAGAGAGATTTGGGCTCGTACAGAGGCATATAAGCAGTCATTTTTCCCTCCTTCTGTTTGAGAGTGGAACAGGGAGAGAAGATGCTAGTTGTGGTACGAGGTACCCTCCGCCACGCACCGTATGGTGGATTGTGGAGTATGTATGTAGATGTAGATCTATGTTCTCAGTTGTTTAAAAATGACTGGGTACTGCAATTCTTTTTTGTAGCCATTGGTGAAAACTAAGTGTTTGCTGTGCCACCAAATAATAGGCAGCCAGCGTAAGTTTTCAATTGAAAGACACTACAATACGTATCACAAAGACGAGTGTAGTGTACTCAACAGTGAAGAACGGCAAGCAAAATTAAATGTCCTTAAGAAAATGGATGAGACACATCAACTCGATTTTACAGTACATCAGAGTAACTGATACTTCTTAGTTTCTTGTGCTACATTTATGTCTATTTTACTGTATGCTGTACAGTGTACTGTTTTCAATTTTCCAGAATGACAACCACACTAAATCTTCACTGCAAGCAAGTTTTAAAATCGCATTAAGAATTGCGCAATCTGGCAAACCCTTTTACGAAGGGGAGTTTGTGAAAGGGTGTCTCACTGATGCTGCAGAACTTGTGTGCCCCACGAACGTCAGCAGGTTTCAAGAAATCAGTCTATCCAAGCAAACAGTGACAAGACTTATCAGTGCTATGGTCGGTGATGTGCACAGGAAGCTAATAAATAAGACAAAAGAATTTGTTGCTTTCTCTGTTGCGCTCAATGAAGCAACAGATCTTACAGATACAGCCCAGGTTGTGATATACATACGAGGTGTCGATAACGCACTTTGTGTAACAGAGGACGTTTTGGACTTAGTACCTTTGAGAGGGACTACTACAGGTGCGGACTTACTCCAAGCTGTCTAGCAAGCGATTGATGGTGTCGGTATGGATTGGAATCTGTTAGTCTCAGTGACCACAGATGGAGCCAAAAGCTAGGGCGCACAAATGGGACGTATGGAATTCACTGCAGTCTGCATCGAGAGGCGCTTTGTGCAAAATCAGTAACGTTAGCAAACGTCACGCAAATTGTTGTGCATACTGTAAACTACCTGAAGACACATGGGCATAAGCATCACCAGTTTCGGCGGTTCTTGGAGGAATTAGGAGCGGAGTACGGCGACATAGCTTACTATACTGAAGTACGCGTGATCAGTTCAGGTAAAATGCTGAAAATATTTTTTGATTTATGTTTGGTCATAGTAACATTCTTACATGAGAAGGGAAAAATTGAACCTATGTTGGAAGACCCTTGTTGGATATCAGACCTTGAAATTCTTGTGGACATTACATCTCACATTAACAGCCTGAACGTCAGTTTGCAAGGTGAAAATAATTTAATTTCTGACATGTTGGAAAAAGTAAATGCCTGTGAAAGGAAGCTTGCGCTTTGGGAGCACCAGCTAATGACAGAAAACACTACACTTCCTGACTCTTGGACTGGTCCATGAAAGTGCTAGATTTCAAGAATACATATCAATAATTGTAAAAATTAAGGAACAATTTCGAGCACAATTTGCAGATGATACGAGTTTGCCTCCTGCCATTCGCCTCTTGGCTCGACCGTTCTCGTCGTCAGTTGAAGATGCTCTGAATGATCTACAGATGGAACTGATCGACCTACAGTGCAATACAAGACTGAAGGGCAAGAATTCTACGAAAATTTTTCACAACAAGAATTTCCACGCCTGCACAAAGATGCTGTGAGACTTATGTCCATGTTCGGGTTGACGTATGTTTGTGAAAGGTTTTTCTGGGTGATGAAAATGAATAAATCTAGGTTTCTATCAAGCATAAGTGATGAAAATCTTCACAACTGCTTGCGTTTGTCAATGAGCTGATCTTTTATGCCCAATATTAACTATATCATTTCTCATGACCAGTGATAAATGTGTTTGGATTTATTCCTTTCATAATAAAAAATTATTGTTTACTAACTGTGCATTATTGCATCATTCTGCTCCATGGTACATTATTATCAGGAAAATTGCTCCTTAAACCGATTGTTCCAATGTATACTTAGATTTAGGGTTTCTTTAATGTGTGAAGGGCTGAAGTCGATAAACAATAACCTTCATCTAATTGTCTGTTATTATGCAGATTTTAGACGGAACTGATAATAGTATTGAAATAGCAGGTGATCAAGAGGTCTGCGGTTAATCATTCTGTTCAGAGGTCAGTGAGACAGAAATTATGTGGGTGTAACTGAGGGCACCGAGAATTAGTTGTAGGAAACCTTGCATTAGTTTAATGTTATCTGTAATCATGAATAAGGTTCACTGGAAGTCGCTAACTGCTCGCTTTCTTAAGTAGTAGATCAAAAACATTACGCGTATTTGCGTGCCGACAGTCAAGCTGCCTTAATAAAAACCCACGGTTGTTAACTGTATTACTCGTCTTACTGGGTTAAACTGGTAACATAAAAGTAGACGTCTCAATGAGTAGAGTGTGACAGTATTTTAAATGTTTTAATACGCAAAATACCTTCCCATGGTTGGCTTGCAAGCTGTGGAAAGAGCACTAGAATGCGCTGGTACAGAGTACCCCAGCAAGTGGATAAAGCGACATCTGTGTATAGAAACCTGCACTACGTGAACGCTGACTGCGGCATGCACACTGTGACCCGGAAGTTGCACATGTTCAGGAGCACCGCACGTGTGCAGAATTTCTGGCCGGCCCTGAGAAAGCAGAATTTATTACTATGAGAAAGCAGAATTTATTACTATCTTAGAAAGCAACAGTAGATCATTTTCGGCTAACCCGGACAGACTCGAAATTTTGGATACTGTATTGCAACTCTGGATCATGATCAATTCTTTGTGGAGCCGTATTGGGTACCTTTTTCTAAGAAACAGGCCGTACAGAATGAAACAGATAAGATTATGGAATGAGGAGTGATATAACACAGTAACAGCGAATGTATCAGTCCACTTATCATTGTAAACAAGGATGGAGGAGTACATGTGGCCGTTTATGCACAAACTCTAAACAAAGTAAAAAGAAAGGTGAACAGGCCTGAAAATTTGGACAAAATGCTGCAAAAATTTCATAATGAGGTATTTAACCAGCTACGACATGACTGCTGGCTATTGGCAAATCCCATTAAGTCTAGAATCGCATGAATATAAAGCATTCCTGTTTGCGGGGAAATGTTATCGATACAAAGTAGTTCCATTTGGACTGAATACCTCTCTGCCAGTGTTTATTATAGCTCTTGACTTTGTGTTAGGGGAGGAGTTGAGTTCCAGGTTAACTATTTATGTAGATGATTATTTATCTCCAATGAAAACTGGCAAAAAAAGCTCCAAACTGTTGCTCTTCAAGCAGGAGGCATCACTTAAATTATAGAAATGTGAACTTGTAAAATTAGAAATTAATGCCAGTAGTAGTAATTATATGGCTCAAGAATTTAATAAGGACCTGAAGAGAGCTACGGGCCTTAGAAAAATTTCCCCCACCAAAAAATACGAAACAGTTGTAAGCCTTTTTAGATTGGTGTGGATTTTACACAATATTTGTTAAGGGGAAACCCTTCAACAATCCACACTTGAACAATCTATAAAAAGATTTAGTGCTTTTGTTCAGACAGATGAGAGTCGGCTTATTGTGAATCTTTAAAGATTAAACTTTGACATGATAATGCTTTACATCACCCAGTACTGTCAGAGACTTTCAATATGAATACTGACAGTAGCACCTATGGGATTGGTACTGAAATTTTCCAGGAGATAAATGGTACAGGAAATTTAGCACGTAGAACTATAGCTTTTGACAGCAGGACATTGACAGGAAACAAACGGAACCATACCATACCAGAGGAGGTAGCCTTGGCCATATTATGGGACCTAAAGAAATTTATAGATTGGTGGGGTTTTTAAGATCATCACACATTGACCACAAAGCTCAAACATTCCTTAAAGATTGTTGCCTTCTAAATGGCAGGCTCACCAAATGGGCTTTATACTTGCAACAATTTAATTATGAAATCTATGTAAAGGGTACAAAAAATTATGTGGCAATGAATTGTCCCAACGGTACTGGTGAAGTACCCAAGGAATGCAATGGAGATGGAACTTTCCAAATTAATTACATGAAGTTCAGGCAAAAATGAATTTGAACAGATTTGCAAAACCATGCGATATCATCAAAATGAGCAACCAAATAGGAAATCTGTGTAAGTAAATTTTGATTTTTAAAAGTATCTTGTATAAGAGGAAAGGCTTCATTACTGAAGAATGGATGGTGTGTTGGCCTACCCAATTTGATACAGATGTCAGATTATTTTCACTAGTATTGGGCCACAGGAGTGTCTAGATAAATTGGCTAGTGTTATAGTGATTGCCAATAGTACGAGTCTAAAGATAACTGAACGTATTAGGTCCTGTGACATCTGCCAGAGAGCTAAGGTAACCAGTAGAACTGATCAAGGCTCAATGCAGAACACATTACCTAAAGATACCATGGATTTGTCTGTGGACCTGTCAGGAGCCCTCCCCACAACTTCTGGTAATTGTAAATGAATTTTAGTGTTTTTGGAAGTATTTTCTAAATTTATAAAATTGTATCTCCTGAAAAAGGTGACAACAATGTCAGTATTTAATAGGATGATTCAGTATTTGAGAACCATTGGAAAACCCAGTGCAGTACTGCCCAATAATGGCCCCAATTTAATTCCAAAACCTGGAAAGATGGAATGGAGCAGAATGGTGTAGAAACTAAATATATTTCGGCCTACCATCCAGGCAGCAACCCTGTTGAACGGTATACAAGGGAAATAGCATGGTTATGTAGGACCTATTGTCACCATAACCACTGAGTGTAGGGAAGCTATATGGACGACATGTGCCACATATGGGGACAGGGCTCCCGTTAATACAAATGAATGACCAGTAAGCTAGTAACTATCAGCTGCATCACCCGAGCTTCCCACGGCAGTCGCCGAACACGATACAACATGTAGTTCAAAACAAAGTGCAGCCAGAAGGTACATACATTTGCAAAAACTCAATTACAGAATTACTGGAGAGGTCAGCTCAGGTATTATCACCATCAAATCTATACCAACGGCCTGAATTCCACTCCACCTAAATTGTATTTCCACTCCACCTAAATTGTATGCACCCACATAATGTTACAGTCTTACAGTCCCTCCGATCTCTTTTCAGTACGGGCATTTCACTCTACAAAATGGTTACTACGAGACACTACTTGAAGAAATTGATCTGTAATACTGAGTCCACAATCAGACTAATGTCACGATAATGTAAATATCACGAAACCTAGTATAATCAGGTGACAGTCTTCAACACTTGTAAACTCAAGTTTATTGCAATAAATGACATTCCAGAAACTTAAGTTTCAACTTGAAATTACATGACTAAGACATTTGTATTACAATTAAGCAACTATTGTCTCTTAAGTAAGTATGAAAGATCTTAAATATCATTTTGGCCACATGTAAGCATGTGTGTGCAAATGTTGAAATAACATAGCATAAAGTTTTGTGTTAGATGATTCAAACCCAGCAAGTAATAGGATTGTTAACTAAGGGCAATAATACATTACATATCCAAATATAGCTAGATGCGAATCTGAAATGTTGAGAAAGTATTTTGTACCTTTACCGGGATTTGAATCCAGCACCTATCACTGTTTTCTAACCACAAATACACATTAAACATCTGCTTAGACTAGCTGTAGCGCGATTTGCATATGTCTGAAACGGAAATAACTTAATGGAAACTTCTGTGTGGAGTGGAAATCTAAGCCTGCATGCTGCATGACTGCATGCATCATCGTTGTTGACTGCACACAAGAAAATGTTTATTATCGAATTCCTTTTTGCCAGTTGCTACGAGTGACATGTCTTAACTTGAAATGATGGTCCGAAAAGTTTTGTGTGACAGTTGAAATCAACACCACCCATCATTGTTGAAAAGACACGTAGAGGCGATAAAAATAAAAATTACTTTTCTCCTTTGGTTTGATGAGCACATATTACTATTTCAAATGACACAATGAAATTATTTGCAGACAACCACGAATACAACGGATGCTAACTACTATGGACATATCCCTGGGAACAATTTCTTAGCACAAAAGACCTTTGTCACACCAGATGCATATTGTTACATTCTGAGGACTCATTAGCCTCTGATTGTACATTTTTTTCTAAGGACCAAACTTTTCATTTTATCAAGTTAAGGCCCAATGGCTCAAATGTCCACCCAACCATCCTGGTTTACATTTTCCTTTTTTTTTTTAAACTGATCAATGCAAATGCTGTGACCTTTCCCTTGAAATGCCACTATCTATTTCCTTTCCCACATTTGAGTGCTGTAGATTCTGCTTCGTCTCTTATGGTCTTGCAGTCGATAGGACGTTTAACACTAAATTACTTCTTTCTTTCTTCCGCAATATTTGCTATTGAATTAAAGTGTTGCATGATGGTTAACTGGTCACATTTCATGACGTTTGCCAGTAATCAATTGGGCCATACTGGTAAACCACCACATCAAGACAAACCAACTCAAAATTAGAAAATTATTTTCCGATTTGATTTGTTCAGCGCACTTACCACATACACGCACAAAATACTTTGTGCACCATTTTCAAAGGCTTAAACAACAATCTTCATGACCGTCAAGAGTACAACATTCAGTAAGTCACTCCAAGAATAATTTATAGCTTCCAATAAAAAATTATGGCTGATAACTAAACTTATTGCAACCTGTATGAGAACATGTAAAACAAAATCTTATGATCTTATGCATGAATCTACTTGTTTCAGTAAAATTATGGGTGGCCCTTTTAGGCAATATGCATCAATGTAGTACGCCACATAGAAAAAATTATGGACTATCTTACGCAATTGCACGATACTTTTTTTAGGCCTCCTTTTACCACCTGGAATTTATCTGGAGGGATTATCTGTGCTACGTAAGCTACGTTTACTGAAGACAAGTCTCGTCTTTGCAATGACCGGTGGTGTTAATAGTAACAGAAGAAACTACAATAATGAATGACCTCTTCAAAAAAACATTATATTGGATAAACAAAGCTGCTTAGCACCACCTCAAAGTAAAAAATAAATTTCTTCAGAAATTATAACAAAAGGAATCCACTTCGAGAATAACAATGGACCCATTCTCAGAACAGCAACTGCGTATGATTGACTTCCTTATAAATCAAATGCATCTCTTCTCTTAGTAAAATTATATGCCCTAGCACAAAAATAAAGAACTAGAAAATAATTAACTTTCCTTGACACAATACCACACTACTGCAGCTATTAATACAACAAAGGTACCAGGAGAACATTCTGGAAGTTTGATTGATACTTGTCACCGAGTTTTGTTCTATGATCTAGTGTTGGTGCAACCTAAACTTTTAGAAGATGACAGCTGCTCAGGTGGGAGAAACATTTCCTGCAAACATTTCCATAGGCTACAATAATTCCAGTAAGGCAGCTGACAATTATGTGATTTTATTTCATCGATTACAAAATCAAGTCGAAAGTACACATTAGGTAGGTAAGGCCACTAGTGAAAGTTGATTATTGGTAAACAAGGAAAAGAATGTTTTGTAAAGGCTGTAATTAACCTCCAGGAAAAGGGAACGCTCATCCAGTGAGGAGCATCCTCCGCTAACAACAAAACAATGGCACTGGACTGAAAGTTTGGTGGTCTGTTAAAATGGCTCTAGCTTCATATGATTAAGCTCTGTGTTCGAGTCACTGATCAGCCGAACACTAAACAACTATGAAAAGACCCTCTTAGCTTCTGCTGAGTTCAGTTAAACAACATAGTCCGACAATTAGAAGCTCACCATCAACCTTTCCTATACCAGAAATTTTATTTCATTACTGAACCAATGATCATGTCGATTATGTAGAGTGCTGTATCTGTCGTATGTAGAGTCTTTTATCTGTCATGGAAATTCTTTGATAACGTATACATATTTCACTTATGTGAACTTTTGGAACAAAGTTTAAATTAAGCTTGTTAATGTAAATAACTACTGGAATGATTATTATGTAATGCACTGTAAATGACTTGGTCCATAGTTAGGGAATGCAGGGTTGAATGTAAAAAATGTGGGGAATCCCTGCAGCTACAGAAGTAGCCTGACAGAATGGAAAAGGTGTCGTTCACGCAAGCGGCAACTTGTCCCTTGCGACGGCTAAGGAGTCTGGCTTGAGCAGTGCTGTGGTTAATATCTCGCTAGCAGTAGCGGAACATTGTGGCTCATTCTTGCAGTTTTGAGGCAGAGGAGCTAAGAGCGTTGCTTATGCACCTTTGATTCTGCATTTGGTGATACCATGTATAATGGCACGGTTTTCGGCCCTGCAAAAATATAATTCAGAAGACCTATAACAGGGCGAGGCCAACAGTACTGCCATGACTACATCGCCGCCATGTTAACAGCCACTGCAAATCACACCACCAGTGCCACCAGCCTTCCACCAAAATGTTTATATTTTGCCGTCTGCAAATGGACCAGGTATTTGTGAAATTTGGTTGATTTTCATAATAATCGTGGTATTGCTAAAACCTCTATCTTGCACCTGTGATTATCCCAAATCACAAACCTCACCAGGAATCCTACCCTAGTGAATTTAATTCCGAGTGTGCTAATTTATTATGAAAAGACTATTCAGAAATAGTTGTGACTACTTTCTGATGTGTGGAGTTGTGTTTAAAGTTCAGTTTTATAGTTTGAGAAATACTACACTGCCAGTGTGGTTTTCAATCTATCTGCAATCATTTTCTTAAATAATTTGCCTTACTTAAAAAAGTACCAGTAAATAGTAAAGTTGTTAGTTAAAAGAATAATAATATTGAATAGAAGTAAAAAAGATTATTAATTATGCACTTTGATCAGAATTACAAAGCTCTATCACTGTTCATTTTATGAGTAGGTGTTTGAACTTGAATATAAAATTTTTTTGGCATTTGCACAGTCAACCATATTTTGAGAAGGTTAAAAGACTGCTTTTCAAAGCACACTTGTTATTTGAAGAGTTATAGTTTGTTGTGCTTCACTTAATGAATAATTATTCATGACAATACTCACAATTTCCCATACACACTTGAGTAGTTTTGTTAATGAGCATGGTTCATCAAACCATTAAAGTTTAATAGCCCTCATGTGCTAGGCCAGTTGGTTAATGAAGCAAAGCAAAGGTCCCTCCAGAGCCACTGTAGTTAAATTTGCTTTCTGTTTAATTGCTTCAAACTGAGCTCAAGAAAGAAATATTTACTGTGTTTGCTATTTTAATGCAAGCTGGTTCATGTAATGGCATAGAGAAACTCTACTAAGCAATGATGTTATAGAGTATGATCATAATAAACCCCGATTTAAATCAGAATCATTTCATGCTCTGCCCTGTTCAGTAATGCTATTAGTATCATGTGTGTTGGTGACCGGTTGTATTAACTGCTGCATCTAGTTCATTCAAGGTACATCGTCTTCACTTCCAAGTTAGTACTACATTTATCTACAAGGTTAGGTTACTGTGTTCTAGTGCGAACAGATGTCAAGAAAGAGTTTAGTAGGTGTTAAGCAAAGTTAGGTTAGCACTAGCACTGCCTTGAGCTTTATTACATTGTTTGACAAAAATTCCTAATTAGGCTGGCAACTGATATTAATATGTAATATTACGACTTGCTTTTGTGCTGGAGAACATCTGTTCCTCACCCACCTGTTTAGTGTTGGTTATACTCTGCTGGAGTGTTTTGGAAGTGAATCCCAGTCAAACAGATTGTTTGTTCTGTTCCCATTAGGTTATCTCACGGTCACAACTTTCTCAAAAATTCCTCATAGAGGTTTAATGTAATCACTGACTGCCATTTATGGTGGTCGGTGTTACCATTACAAGCACTCCCTTTGGAGGAGCCCTCCTGCACCATTCCACCACATGATGGCTGACTTGCTGCTAGTACATTTGTATGGCTGCTTCGGTATCTTGGCATTTTCAGCTCTTAAGGAGGGAGGCAGAGCTTTAGTTGGTAAATACATTTCCAGCTGGAGTACATCACAACCAGACACACATTATAGAATCAGGTATTGGATTTTAAGGTGTACCCAGGACCAGATGTACAGTCTGATCACAATTTAGTTATGACAATGAGTGAAGTAAATTTTAAGAGAGTTGTTACGTGAATTCAGTGTGTAAATAAATAGGATACTGAAGTACACAGGAATGGAATGGGAATTTTAACTTCTATGAGGCTCTAGATCAGGCTGTTCCAACAGAGCTCCAGGGAGCCGGAGCGCTCACTGGGGCGGCTTGGAGCCCGCGTGGAGGGGGAAAGCGAACTCACTGCCCCCTGGCCGCATGCAGCTGCAACTGATGCAATAATCCGTGTCAATGACAGCTATGACTAGCCGCGGGAGCCCTGTACCTCTATTGGAGGATACCTTTATATTCATTGAGAGGGATGATCGTCCTCACTGTCTTCTATGTCATAAAGTATTTAATTCTGCGAAAAGGTACAATATACGACGACATTATACGCGTCTACGATCAGGTAGAAGGCGTTGCACGCAGAGAATTGGTAGCCAGGCTTAAGAACGACATACCAGGAGACGTAAGTTTAAAAACGGTTTCGTAATACTGAGGGTATCAAAATATGCAACATAGTTCGTGTTCTGTAATGCGTTTATAATTTTCAGGTGAATGAGAGCGGAGAAAACACTACTGAATCTGCAGTTCGAGCAAGCTGCAGGGTCGCTCACATGATTGCGACGAGTGGCAAGCCGTTTTCGGTGGGACCACTCGTAAAATCGTGCATGGTAGCAGTTGCAGAATGTTGGTTTCCAAAGGAGGTGAAGGCAATTGAAGGGGTTTGCCTATCGAAGCAGACAATGTCTCGTCAAATCCTGGACATGGCAGCGGATTTAGAAACACAGATCAGGAAAAAAGGCGGAGAGCTTTGTTGTATTTTCGCTAGCGCTTGGCGAAAGCACCGATATATAAGACTGTGCTTAGCTGAAGAACTCTTGGATGAGGTACCACTCGATTACACCGCCACAGGACGTGACATTTTTGAAGCCGTTTGTGAATCAGTGGACAATATGAATTATCCGTGGTATAACCTCCATTCTGTAGCGACATACGGTGCACCACAAATGATCGGGCGTCACCAAGGATTTGCATCTCGTTTGAAAAATAAACTCAGGGACGAATTCGGGAAAGACAATTTGACTCTTCATTGTTTTATTCACCAAGAGGCACTGTGTGCTGAAACAGTAGAGCTAGGTGGCGTAATGAAAGATGTGAAGTGCGTGAATTTTGTGCGGCGTCACGGTATGAATCACGGATTCCTGAAAGATATGGAAGCGGAGTATGGGGATATATCTTACCACAGTGCAGTTTGTTTTTTAAGTAGGGGAAAAGTTCTTGATGTTTTCTTCGCCATTCGTGAGGAAATATCCCGTTCTCTCGAAATGAAAGGGGAAGAAATGCGTTGACTGAAAGATATGAAATGGGTATCAGACCTGGCGTGCCTAGCTGACATAACTATGCATCTGAATAAATTAAATCTGTCATTGCAGGGCAAAGGGCAGCTAATCGTTGACATGCACGACCAGATCAAAGCGTTCATGGAAAAGTTACGTTTATTTGAGAGGCACATGAGTAATGAACATTTAACGTTCTTCAATCGTCTTGCTTCTTTAAAAATACCTGAAGGTACTACTTTCGGCGATTACCAAGCAAAGTTAAAGCAGCTCCTCACGTCGTTTGAAACACGATTCCGAGACATCATTAGTTTGGAAATGGAACTTAAGGTGTTCAGCACTCGTTTTTCAGTTTCCCCCGATGGTTGTCATCGTCACTTCAATTAGAGATTATTGATTTGCAAAGTTCAACTTTGTTGAAAGAGAGGTACTACAACACGTTGGATCTGTCACGATGGTATCGTTCCTTACAGCAAAGAACATTTCCCAAGCTTTACAACAATGCCTCTCAGATCATGTGCCTGTTTGGATCTACGTATTGTTGTGAGCAACTTTACTCAGCAATGAAAAGAGTAAATAGTAAGGAACGATCGTTTCTTCAGGCTGCAACAATGAAGCCCATCCTCCGCATTAACGCTGCGAACACTTTGACGCCTGATATTTCCGATTTTGTAATGAAAATAAAATGTCAAGCAACAGAGGCCCAATAAAGTTAGTATGCAATTTCTTGTAAAACTGTTGTTTCTTATTTATTTCCTGAACATCGTATTTTCTGATGTACTGTGTTACCACGTCTTAGCAGCTAAGAGTATGAGGTTGTCGATCTTGTAAGACGCATCTGGCACATCAAAACGCCTGCCTCAGCCAGGTGTGCCACGTGCCGGCCCACTTAAATGGCCAAACCGAGCGACACGGCTCCCTGGAGCAGGGAGCGCTCCGCGGCTCACAACGGAGCCGGCGAGATGGAACAGCCTGCTCTAGATAATGTGATAATGAATGGCGATCAAACGAATTTTCAAGTTCGTCTATATAATCGATGAGAGACAATTCATAACGACAGACAGCCAGAAAAAGACATCCAAACACTACAGAAGTGACCAAGCGCTGGTAAGTGTGATAGCTTACGCACAATGAGCCAAACAGCTCATGAATCCAACTTACTGACAAAAATAACAATATCCAGAAAAATGGAAGACAAAGCTTATGATCTGTTTGAGGATGCTAAATTTGGAGTAATGGATCCAGGGAGGACAACTTGACCTTCAACCTTATAGTGGCAGGAATGTGTGAGAAAAATCAAGAGATATTTATTGGATTTGTAGATCTTTACATGACATTTGACAGCATGAAACAGTGAATTTTTTTTCTCTAAAAGGTACGTATATGGTACAGCAGATAACATAGAATATGAGCAATAATCAACAAGAATTGGTACTCTGAATCAAAGATGATTAAAGATAAAGATGCAGGTAGTCTCCACAAATGTTCAGATGAACACTGAAGAATCATTGGTGGAATTGAAGAAACTTCCAGGAATTTAATTAAAACTGAAGGTGAAAACGATTTTGTTTAATAAAATTCACTGGTGATATTTCTGTGTTCACTGAAAGTCTGAATGAATCACCAGAGTTGATGAATGTAAGAAATAGTTGAATGAACACTAAATCAGGATTAATGAATGGAAGAAAGAGGAAAGTATTGCTGAGTAGCAGAAATAACATTGGTGGCAATGTTTACATCGGAATTAAGGACCACGCAGTAGACTGCTTGTAGTGACTATTACACATGAAGCTAATTTACACTGAGGGACAGAGCGTGGTTGTCACAAGGAGTAATGTTGCATGGGAAAGCAGGAGATTCCTTGTAAAACAAAGTTACTAATACCAAGGATAGGCCTTAATTTGTATTGGATGTCCCTTAATGTATGTTTGGAGCACAGTACTGCATAAAAATTAATCGTGGATTATGGAAAAAAACAAGAGGGGAATCTAAGCATTCCAAATTTGGTGCTATACAAGGATGTTTAAACTAGGTGAACTCATAACAGAACTGTGGAACGTCTCTGCAGAACAGGTGAGGATATTGTGATATGTGGAAAACTGTGACAAGTACGAGGGTCAGCATAGTAAGTTATATTTGAAGGCATCAGGGAATAACTGCTGTGGCACTAGAGGTAGTTGTTGAGGTTAAAAACTGAAGGGAAAGACAGAGGAATGCATACCACAAATGACAGTGGATTCTGGGTGCTCATGGCACTGTAAATCTGTTGCTCACACAGATAGACACATTGTCAACAGGAGGCAGAGTTTCTGTTTCGCATGTCTGTGGTTACAGGGACTGGCTGTTACAGCAGTGGGGCAACCAAGGTGGACCACTCCCTGACAAGCTAAGGCTCTGCTGACGTTTGCTTCTGGCTGGTGCTTGCAGAGTGTGATTTTTGTTACTAACAGAAACTTTATAGCAAATTATTGGGTTGTTTTTCCTGTCTCATTCCTGACGAGAACCAAAACTGGTTTCATAAATGTGTGTATGTGTGACCTCTGCTAGATCATTCCAATACATCTAGAGTAACACACAATTATCTCATTTGACATAGTGTTACACATTCAGTGCACTCATACTCTACCTGCCACTAAATTTTCTGTGGATGACATTGCATGAATTATTGCTGGCATTGGTTTGCTGATCTTGATGAGAACAAGTCACTGAAATGTTGACAATAGCTATTTTCTCTACCAACCTATTCTTAATTAACCTCTCTCCCATGATACTATGATCTAGTCCTGAGGATACCACCCATGAATGTATGTTCTGATGCTTTTGAGTATTTATTTCTGATCTACCTTACAATGTTGTGTGTGTGTGTGTGTGTGTGTGTGTGTGTGTGTGTGTGTGTGTGTGTGTTGAGGGAACTCACCGCATTTGAGAGACAGTGGCCTTATCAGGTTGAGTAGTCGTGGGCTGCGCAGCAGCAGGTGTCTGGCAAACTGCGCTGGCAGAGGTGGCGGCAGCGGCGGAGGTGGTGGTGGTTCTGGTTGTGGTACTCAGCTCCGTAACGACTGGTGCGCTGCACATACAGAGAGAGGCAGGGTGTGAGCTGGCTGGTGTTTCCTCGTGGGGATGTGGGGGTGCCTCCCTATGGCCAGCACTGCTGAGGGACCATCCACACACTGGCAACTATATGGACGACATGTGCCACATATGGGGACAGGGCTCCCGTCAATACAAATGAATGACCAGTAAGCTAGTAACTATCAGCTGCACCACCTGAGCTTCCCACGGCAGTCGTCGAACGCGATACAACATGTAGTTCAAAACAAAGTGCAGCCAGAAGGTACATACATTTGCAAAAACTCAATTACAGAATTACTGGAGAGGTCAGCTCAGGTATTATCACCATCAAATCTATACCAACGGCCTGAATTCCACTCCACCTAAGTTGTATGCACCCACATAATGTTACAGTCTTACAGTCCCTCCGATCTCTTTTCAGTACGGGCATTTCACTCTACAAAATGGTTACTACGAGACACTACTTGAAGAAATTCATCTGTAATACTGAGTCCACAATCAGACTAATGTCACGATAATGTAAATATCACGAAACCTGGTATAATCAGGTGACAGTCTACAACACTTGTAAACTCAAGTTTATTGCAATAAATGACATTCCAGAAACTTAAGTCTCAACTTTAAATTACATGACTAAGACATTTGTATTACAATTAAGCAACTATTGTCTCTTAAGTAAGTATGAAAGATCTTAAATATAATTTTGGCCACATGTAAGCATGTGTGTGCAAATGTTGAAATGACATAGCATAAAGTTTTGTGTTAGATGATTCAAACCCAGCAAGTAATAGGATTGTTAACTAAGGGCAATAATACATTACATATCCAAATATAGCTAGATGCGAATCTGAAATGTTGAGAAAGTATTTTGTACCTTCACTGGGATTTGAATCCTGCACCTATCTTTGTTTTCTAATCACAAATACACATTAAACATCTGCTTAGACTAGCTGTAGCGCGATTTGCATATGTCTGAAATGGAAATAACTTAATGGAAACTTCTGTGTGGAGTGGAAATCTAAGCCTGCATGCTGCATGCCTGCATGCATCATCGTTGTTGACTGCACACAAGAAAATGTTTATTATCGAATTCCTTTTTGCCAGTTGCTACGAGTGACATGTCTTAACTTGAAATGATGGCCCAAAAAGTTTTGTGTGACAGTTGAAATCAACACCACCCATCATTGTTGAAAAGACACGTAGAGGCGATAAAAATAAAAATTACTTTTCTCCTTTGGTTTGATGAGCACATATTACTATTTCAAATGACACAATGAAATTCTTTGCAGACAACCACGAATACAACGGATGCTAACTACTATGGACATATCCCTGGGAACAATTTCTTAGCACAAAAGACCTTTGTCACACCAGATACATATTGTTACATTCTGAGGACTCATTAGCCTCTGATTGTACATTTTTTTTTAAGGACCAAACAGTTTCATTTTATCAAGTTAAGGCCCAATGGCTCAAATGTCCACCCAACCATCCTGGTTTACATTTTCCTTTTTTTTTTAAACTGATCAATGCAAATGCTGTGGCCTTTCCCTTGAAATGCCACTATCTATTTCCTTTCCCACATTTGAGTGCTGTAGATTCTGCTTCGTCTCTTATGGTCTTGCAGTCGATAGGACGTTTAACACTAAATTACTTCTTTCTTTCTTCCGCAATATTTGCTATTGAATTAAAGTGTTGCATGATGGTTAACTGGTCACATTTCATGACGTTTGCCAGTAATCAATTGGGCCATACTGGTAAACCACCACATCAAGACAAACCAACTCAAAATTAGAAAATTATTTTCCGATTTGATTTGTTCAGCGCACTTACCACATACACGCACAAAATACTTTGTGCACCATTTTCAAAGGCTTAAACAACAATCTTCATGACCATCAAGAGTACAACATTCAGTAAGTCACTCCAAGAATAATTTATAACTTCCAATAAAAAATTATGGCTGATAACTAAACTTATTGCAACCTGTATGAGAACATGTAAAACAAAATCTCTATGATCTTATGCATGAATCTACTTGTTTCAGTAAAATTATGGGTGGCCCTTTTAGGCAATATGCATCAATGTAGTACGCCACATAGAAAAAATTATGGACTTTCTCACGCAATTGCACGATACTTTTTTTAGGCCTCCTTTTACCACCTGGAATTTATCTGGAGGGATTATCTGTGCTACGTAAGCTACGTTTACTGAAGACAAGTCTCGTCTTTGCAATGACCGGTTGTGTTAATAGTAACAGAAGAAACTACAATAATGAATGACCTCTTCAAAAAAACATTATATTGGATAAACAAAGCTGCTTAGTACCACCTCAAAGTAAAAAATAAATTTCTTCAGAAATTATAACAAAAGGAATCCACTTCGAGAATAACAATGGACCCATTCTCAGAACAGCAACTGCGTATGATTGACTTACTTATAAATCAAATGCATCTCTTCTCTCAGTAAAATTATATGCCTTAGCACAAAAATAAAGAAATAGAAAATAATTAACTTTCCTTGACACAATACCACACTACTGCAGCTATTAATACAACAAAGGTACCAGGAGAACGTTCTGGAAGTTTGATTGATACTTGTCACCGAGTTTTGTTCTATGATCTAGTGTTGGTGCAACCTAAACTCTTAGAAGATGACAGCTGCTCAGGTGGGAGAAACATTTCCTGCAAAAATTTCCATAGGCTACAATAATTCCAGTAAGGCAGCTGACAATTATGTGATTTTATTTCATCGATTACAAAATCAAGTCGAAAGTACACATTAGGTAGGTAAGGCCACTAGTGAAAGTTGATTATTGGTAAACAAGGAAAAGAATGTTTTGTAAAGGCTGTAATTAACCTCCAGGAAAAGGAAACGCTCATCCAGTGAGGAGCATCCTCCGCTATCAACAAAACAATGGCACTGGACTGAAAGTTTGATGGTCTGTTAAAATGGCTCTAGCTTCATATGATTAAGCTCTGTGTTCGAGTCACTGATCAGCCGAACACTAAACAACTATGAAAAGACCCTCTTAGCTTCTGCTGAGTTCAGTTAAACAACATAGTCCGACAATTAGAAGCTCACCATCAACCTTTCCTATACCAGAAATTTTATTTCATTACTGAACCAATGATCATGTCGATTATGTAGAGTGCTGTATCTGTCGTATGTAGGGTCTTTTATCTGTAATGGAAATTCTATGGTAACGTATACATATTTCAGTTATGTGAACTTTTGGAACAAAGTTTAAATTAAGCTTGTTAATGTAAATAACTACTGGAATGATTATTATGTAATGCACTGTAAATGACTTGGTCCATAGTTAGGGAATGCAGGGTTGAATGTAAAAAATGTGGGGAATCCCTGCAGCTACAGAAGTAGCCTGGCAGAATGGAAAAGGTGTCGTTCACGCAAGCGGCAACTTGTCCCTTGCGACGGCTAAGGAGTCTGGCTTGAGCAGTGCTGTGGTTAATATCTCGCTAGCAGTAGCGGAACATTGTGGCTCATTCTTGCAGTTTTGAGGCAGAGGAGCTAAGAGTGTTGCTTATGCACCTTTGATTCTGCATTTGGTGATACCATGTATAATGGCACGGTTTTCGGCCCTGCAAAAATATAATTCAGAAGACCTATAACAGGGCGAGGCCAACAGTACTGCCATGACTACATCGCCGCCATGTTAACAGCCACTGCAAATCACGCCACCAGTGCCACCAGCCTTCCACCAAAATGTTTATATTTGGCACTCTGTAAATGGACCAGGTATTTGCGAAATTTGGTTGATTTTCATAATAATCGTGGTATTGCTAAAAGCTCTGTCTTGCACCTGTGATTATCCCAAATCACAAACCTCACCAGGAATCCTATCCTAGTGAATTTAATTCCGAGTGTGCTAATTTATCATGAAAAGACTATTCAGAAATAGTTGTGATTACTTTCTGATGTGTGGAGTTGTGTTTAAAGTTCAGTTTTATAGTTTGAGAAATACTACACTGCCAGTGTGGTTTTCAATCTATCTGCAATCATTTTCTTAAATAATTTGCCTTACTTAAAAAAGTACCAGTAAATAGTAAAGTTGTTAGTTAAAAGAATAATAATATTGAATAGAAGTAAAAAAGATTATTAATTATGCACTTTGATCAGAATTACAAAGCTCTATCACTGTTCATTTTATGAGTAGGTGTTTGAACTTGAATATAAAATTTTTTTGGCATTTGCACAGTCAACCATATTTTGAGAAGGTTAAAAGACTGCTTTTCAAAGCACACTTGTTATTTGAAGAGTTATAGTTTGTTGTGCTTCACTTAATGAATAATTATTCATGACAATACTCACAATTTCCCATACACACTTGAGTAGTTTTGTTAATGAGCATGGTTCATCAAACCATTAAAGTTTAATAGCCCTCATGTGCTAGGCCAGTTGGTTAATGAAGCAAAGCAAAGGTCCCTCCAGAGCCACTGTAGTTAGATTTGCTTTCTGTTTAATTGCTTCAAACTGAGCTCAAGAAAGAAATATTTACTGTGTTTGCTATTTTAATGCAAGCTGGTTCATGTAATGGCATAGAGAAACTCTACTAAGCAATGATGTTATAGAGTATGATCATAATAAACCCCGATTTAAATCAGAATCATTTCATGCTCTGCGCTGTTCAGTAATGCTATTAGTATCATGTGTGTTGGTGACCAGTTGTATTAACTGCTGCATCTAGTTCATTCAAGGTACATCGTCTTCACTTCCAAGTTAGTACTACATTTATCTGCAAGGTTAGGTTACTGTGTTCTAGTGCGAACAGATGTCAAGTAAGAGTTTAGTAGATGTTAAGCAAAGTTAGGTTAGCCCTAGCACTGCCTTGAGCTTTATTACATTGTTTGACAAAAATTCCTAATTAGGCTGGCGACATATTAATACGTAATATTAAACTTGTTTTTGTGCTGGGGAAAATCTGTTCCTCACCCACCTGTTTAGTGTTAGTTATACTCTGCTGGAGTGTTTTGGAAGTGAATCCCAGTCAAACAGATTGTTTGTTCTGTTCCCATTAGGTTATCTCACGGTCACAACTTTCTCAAAAATTCCTCATAGAGGTTTAATGTAATCACTGACTGCCATTTATGGTGGTCGGTGTTACCATTACAAGCACTCCCTTTGGAGGAGCCCTCCTGCACCATTCCACCACATGATGGCTGACTTGCTGCTAGTACATTTGTATGGCTGCTTCGGTATCTTGGCATTTTCAGCTCTTAAGGAGGGAGGCAGAGCTTTAGTTGGTAAAGACATTTCCAGCTGGAGTACATCACAACCAGACACACATTATAGAATCAGATATTGGATTTTAAGGTGTACCCAGGACCAGATGTACAGTCAGATCACAATTTAGTTATGACAATGAGTGAAGTAAATTTTAAGAGAGTTGTTACGTGAATTCAGTGTGTAAATAAATAGGATACTGAAGTACACAGGAATGGAATGGGAATTTTAACTTCTATGAGGCTCTAGATAATCTGATATTGAATGGCGATCAAACGAATTTTCAAGTTCGTCTATATAATCGATGAGAGACAATTCATAACAACAGACAGCCAGAAAAAGACATCCAAACACTACAGAAGTGACCAAGCGCTGGTAAGTGTGATAGCTTACGCACAATGAGCCAAACAGCTCATGAATCCAACTTACTGACAAAAATAACAATATCCAGAAGAATGGAAGACAAAGCTTATGATCTGTTTGAGGATGCTAAATTTGGAGTAATGGATCCAGGGAGGACAACTTGACCTTCAACCTTATAGTGGCAGGAATGTGTGAGAAAAATCAAGAGATATTTATTGGATTTGTAGATCTTTACCTGACATTTGACAGCATGAAACAGTGAATTTTTTTTTCTCTAAAAGGTACGTATATGGTACAGCAGATAACATAGAATATGAGCAATAATCAACAAGAATTGGTACTCTGAATCAAAGATGATTAAAGATAAAGATGCAGGTAGTCTCCACAAATGTTCAGATGAACACTGAAGAATCATTGGTGGAATTGAAGAAACTTCCAGGAATTTAATTAAAACTGAAGGTGAAAACGATTTTGTTTAATAAAATTCACTGGTGATATTTCTGTGTTCACTGAAAGTCTGAATGAATCACCAGAGTTGATGAATGTAAGAAATAGTTGAATGAACACTAAATCAGGATTAATGAATGGAAGAAAGAGGAAAGTATTGCTGAGTAGCAGAAATAACATTGGTGGCAATGTTTACATCGGAATTAAGGACCACGCAGTAGACTGCTTGTAGTGACTATTACACATGAAGCTAATTTACACTGAGGGACAGAGCGTGGTTGTCACAAGGAGTAATGTTGCATGGGAAAGCAGGAGATTCCTTGTGAAACAAAGTTACTAATACCAAGGATAGGCCTTAATTTGTATTGGATGTCCCTTAATGTATGTTTGGAGCACAGTACTGCATAAAAATTAATCGTGGATTATGGAAAAAAACAAGAGGGGAATCTAAGCATTCCAAATTTGGTGCTATACAAGGATGTTTAAACTAGGTGAACTCATAACAGAACTGTGGAACGTCTCTGCAGAACAGGTGAGGATATTGTGATATGTGGAAAACTGTGACAAGTACGAGGGTCAGCATAGTAAGTTATATTTGAAGGCATCAGGGAATAACTGCCGTGGCACTAGAGGTAGTTGTTGAGGTTAAAAACTGAAGGGAAAGACAGAGGAATGCATGCCACAAATGACAGTGGATTCTGGGTGCTCATGGCACTGTAAATCTGTTGCTCACACAGATAGACACATTGTCAACAGGAGGCAGAGTTTCTGTTTCGCATGTCTGTGGTTACTGGGACTGGCTGTTACAGCAGTGGGGCAACCAAGGTGGACCACTCCCTGACAAGCTAAGGCTCTGCTGACGTTTGCTTCTGGCTGGTGCTTGCAGAGTGTAATTTTTGTTACTAACAGAAACTTTATAGCAAATTATTGGGTTGTTTTTCCTGCCTCATTCCTGACGAGAACCAAAAATGGTCTCATAAATGTGTGTATGTGTGACCTCTGCTAGATCATTCCAATACATCTAGAGTAACATACAATTATCTCATTTGACATTGTGTTACACATTCAGTGCACTCATACTCTACCTGCCACTAAATTTTCTGTGGATGACATTGCATGAATTATTGCTGGCATTGGTTTGCTGATCTTGATGAGAATAAGTCACTGAACTGTTGACAATAGCTATTTTCTCTACCAACCTATTCTTAATTAACCTCTCTCCCATGATACTATGATCTATTCCTGAGGATACCACCCATGAATGTATGTTCTGATGCTTTTGAGTATTTATTTCTGATCTACCTTACAATGTTGTGTGTGTGTGTGTGTGTGTGTGTGTGTGTGTGTGTGTGTGTGTGTGTGTGTTGAGGGAACTCACCGCATTTGAGAGACAGTGGCCTTATCAGGTTGAGTAGTCGTGGGCTGCGCAGCAGCAGGTGTCTGGCGAAGTGCGCTGGCAGAGGTGGCGGCAGCGGCGGAGGTGGTGGTGGTTCTGGTTGTGGTACTCAGCTCCGTAACGACTGGTGCGCTGCACATACAGAGAGAGGCAGGGTGTGAGCTGGCTGGTGTTTCCTCGTGGGGATGTGGGGGTGCCTCCCTATGGCCAGCACTGCTGAGGGACCATCCACACACTGGCAACTATATGGACGACATGTGCCACATATGGGGACAGGGCTCCCGTCAATACAAATGAATGACCAGTAAGCTAGTAACTATCAGCTGCACCACCCGAGCTTCCCACGGCAGTCGCCGAACACGATACAACATGTAGTTCAAAACAAAGTGCAGCCAGAAGGTACATACATTTGCAAAAACTCAATTACAGAATTACTGGAGAGGTCAGCTCAGGTATTATCACCATCAAATCTATACCAACAGCCTGAATTCCACTCCACCTAAGTTGTATGCACCCACATAATGTTACAGTCTTACAGTCCCTCCGATCTCTTTTCAGTACGGGCATTTCACTCTACAAAATGGTTACTACGAGACACTACTTGAAGAAATTCATCTGTAATACTGAGTCCACAATCAGACTAATGTCACGATAATGTAAATATCACGAAACCTGGTATAATCAGGTGACAGTCTACAACACTTGTAAACTCAAGTTTATTGCAATAAATGACATTCCAGAAACTTAAGTTTCAACTTTAAATTACATGACTAAGACATTTGTATTACAATTAAGCAACTATTGTCTCTTAAGTAAGTATGAAAGATCTTAAATATCATTTTGGCCACATGTAAGCATGTGTGTGCAAATGTTGAAATGACATAGCATAAAGTTTTGTGTTAGATGATTCAAACCCAGCAAGTAATAGGATTGTTAACTAAGGGCAATAATACATTACATATCCAAATATAGCTAGATGCGAATCTGAAATGTTGAGAAAGTATTTTGTACCTTCACTGGGATTTGAATCCAGCACCTATCATTGTTTTCTAACCACAAATACACATTAAACATGTGCTTAGACTAGCTGTAGCGCGATTTGCATATGTCTGAAACGGAAATAACTTAATGGAAACTTCTGTGTGGAGTGGAAATCTAAGCCTGCATGCTGCATGCCTGCATGCATCATCGTTGTTGACTGCACACAAGAAAATGTTTATTATCGAATTCCTTTTTGCCAGTTGCTACGAGTGACATGTCTTAACTTGAAATGATGGCCCAAAAAGTTTTGTGTGACAGTTGAAATCAACACCACCCATCATTGTTGAAAAGACACGTAGAGGCGATAAAAATAAAAATTACTTTTCTCCTTTGGTTTGATGAGCACATATTACTATTTCAAATGACACAATGAAATTATTTGCAGACAACCACGAATACAACGGATGCTAACTACTATGGACATATCCCTGGGAACAATTTCTTAGCACAAAAGACCTTTGTCACACCAGATACATATTGTTACATTCTGAGGACTCATTAGCCTCTGATTGTACATTTTTTTCTAAGGACCAAACATTTTCATTTTATCAAGTTAAGGCCCAATGGCTCAAATGTCCACCCAACCATCCTGGTTTACATTTTCCTTTTTTTTTTTTAAACTGATCAATGCAAATGCTGTGGCCTTTCCCTTGAAATGCCACTATCTATTTCCTTTCCCACATTTGAGTGCTGTAGATTCTGCTTCGTCTCTTATGGTCTTGCAGTCGATAGGACGTTTAACACTAAATTACTTCTTTCTTTCTTCCGCAATATTTGCTATTGAATTAAAGTGTTGCATGATGGTTAACTGGTCACATTTCATGACGTTTGCCAGTAATCAATTGGGCCATACTGGTAAACCACCACATCAAGACAAACCAACTCAAAATTAGAAAATTATTTTCCGATTTGATTTGTTCAGCGCACTTACCACATACACGCACAAAATACTTTGTGCACCATTTTCAAAGGCTTAAACAACAATCTTCATGACCATCAAGAGTACAACATTCAGTAAGTCACTCCAAGAATAATTTATAACTTCCAATAAAAAATTATGGCTGATAACTAAACTTATTGTAACCTGTATGAGAACATGTAAAACAAAATCTCTATGATCTTATGCATGAATCTACTTGTTTCAGTAAAATTATGGGTGGCCCTTTTAGGCAATATGCATCAATGTAGTACGCCACATAGAAAAAATTATGGACTTTCTCACGCAATTGCACGATACTTTTTTTAGGCCTCCTTTTACCACCTGGAATTTATCTGGAGGGATTATCTGTGCTACGTAAGCTACGTTTACTGAAGACAAGTCTCGTCTTTGCAATGACCGGTTGTGTTAATAGTAACAGAAGAAACTACAATAATGAATGACCTCTTCAAAAAAACATTATATTGGATAAACAAAGCTGCTTAGTACCACCTCAAAGTAAAAAATAAATTTCTTCAGAAATTATAACAAAAGGAATCCACTTCGAGAATAACAATGGACCCATTCTCAGAACAGCAACTGCGTATGATTGACTTACTTATAAATCAAATGCATCTCTTCTCTCAGTAAAATTATATGCCTTAGCACAAAAATAAAGAAATAGAAAATAATTAACTTTCCTTGACACAATACCACACTACTGCAGCTATTAATACAACAAAGGTACCAGGAGAACGTTCTGGAAGTTTGATTGATACTTGTCACCGAGTTTTGTTCTATGATCTAGTGTTGGTGCAACCTAAACTCTTAGAAGATGACAGCTGCTCAGGTGGGAGAAACATTTCCTGCAAAAATTTCCATAGGCTACAATAATTCCAGTAAGGCAGCTGACAATTATGTGATTTTATTTCATCGATTACAAAATCAAGTCGAAAGTACACATTAGGTAGGTAAGGCCACTAGTGAAAGTTGATTATTGGTAAACAAGGAAAAGAATGTTTTGTAAAGGCTGTAATTAACCTCCAGGAAAAGGAAACGCTCATCCAGTGAGGAGCATCCTCCGCTATCAACAAAACAATGGCACTGGACTAAAAGTTTGATGGTCTGTTAAAATGGCTCTAGCTTCATATGATTAAGCTCTGTGTTCGAGTCACTGATCAGCCGAACACTAAACAACTATGAAAAGACCCTCTTAGCTTCTGCTGAGTTCAGTTAAACAACATAGTCCGACAATTAGAAGCTCACCATCAACCTTTCCTATACCAGAAATTTTATTTCATTACTGAACCAATGATCATGTCGATTATGTACAGTGCTGTATCTGTCGTATGTAGAGTCTTTTATCTGTAATGGAAATTCTATGGTAACGTATACATATTTCAGTTATGTGAACTTTTGGAACAAAGTTTAAATTAAGCTTGTTAATGTAAATAACTACTGGAATGATTATTATGTAATGCACTGTAAATGACTTGGTCCATAGTTAGGGAATGCAGGGTTGAATGTAAAAAATGTGGGGAATCCCTGCAGCTACAGAAGTAGCCTGGCAGAATGGAAAAGGTGTCGTTCACGCAAGCGGCAACTTGTCCCTTGCGACGGCTAAGGAGTCTGGCTTGAGCAGTGCTGTGGTTAATATCTCGCTAGCAGTAGCAGAACATTGTGGCTCATTCTTGCAGTTTTGAGGCAGAGGAGCTAAGAGCGTTGCTTATGCACCTTTGATTCTGCATTTGGTGATACCATGTATAATGGCACGGTTTTCGGCCCTGCAAAAATATAATTCAGAAGACCTATAACAGGGCGAGGCCAACAGTACTGCCATGACTACATCGCCGCCATGTTAACAGCCACTGCAAATCACGCCACCAGTGCCACCAGCCTTCCACCAAAATGTTTATATTTGGCACTCTGTAAATGGACCAGGTATTTGCGAAATTTGGTTGATTTTCATAATAATTGTGGTATTGCTAAAAGCTCTGTCTTGCACCTGTGATTATCCCAAATCACAAACCTCACCAGGAATCCTATCCTAGTGAATTTAATTCCGAGTGTGCTAATTTATCATGAAAAAACTATTCAGAAATAGTTGTGATTACTTTCTGATGTGTGGAGTTGTGTTTAAAGTTCAGTTTTATAGTTTGAGAAATACTACACTGCCAGTGTGGTTTTCAATCTATCTGCAATCGTTTTCTTAAATAATTTGCCTTACTTAAAAAAGTACCAGTAAATAGTAAAGTTGTTAGTTAAAAGAATAATAATATTGAATAGAAGTAAAAAAGATTATTAATTATGCACTTTGATCAGAATTACAAAGCTCTATCACTGTTCATTTTATGAGTAGGTGTTTGAACTTGAATATAAAATTTTTTTGGCATTTGCACAGTCAACCATATTTTGAGAAGGTTAAAAGACTGCTTTTCAAAGCACACTTGTTATTTGAAGAGTTATAGTTTGTTGTGCTTCACTTAATGAATAATTATTCATGACAATACTCACAATTTCCCATACACACTTGAGTAGTTTTGTTAATGAGCATGGTTCATCAAACCATTAAAGTTTAATAGCCCTCATGTGCTAGGCCAGTTGGTTAATGAAGCAAAGCAAAGGTCCCTCCAGAGCCACTGTAGTTAGATTTGCTTTCTGTTTAATTGCTTCAAACTGAGCTCAAGAAAGAAATATTTACTGTGTTTGCTATTTTAATGCAAGCTGGTTCATGTAATGGCATAGAGAAACTCTACTAAGCAATGATGTTATAGAGTATGATCATAATAAACCCCGATTTAAATCAGAATCATTTCATGCTCTGCGCTGTTCAGTAATGCTATTAGTATCATGTGTGTTGGTGACCAGTTGTATTAACTGCTGCATCTAGTTCATTCAAGGTACATCGTCTTCACTTCCAAGTTAGTACTACATTTATCTGCAACGTTAGGTTACTGTGTTCTAGTGCGAACAGATGTCAAGTAAGAGTTTAGTAGATGTTAAGCAAAGTTAGGTTAGCCCTAGCACTGCCTTGAGCTTTATTACATTGTTTGACAAAAATTCCTAATTAGGCTGGCGACATATTAATACGTAATATTAAACTTGTTTTTGTGCTGGGGAAAATCTGTTCCTCACCCACCTGTTTAGTGTTGGTTATACTCTGCTGGAGTGTTTTGGAAGTGAATCCCAGTCAAACAGATTGTTTGTTCTGTTCCCATTAGGTTATCTCACGGTCACAACTTTCTCAAAAATTCCTCATAGAGGTTTAATGTAATCACTGACTGCCATTTATGGTGGTCGGTGTTACCATTACAAGCACTCCCTTTGGAGGAGCCCTCCTGCACCATTCCACCACATGATGGCTGACTTGCTGCTAGTACATTTGTATGGCTGCTTCGGTATCTTGGCATTTTCAGCTCTTAAGGAGGGAGGTAGAGCTTTAGTTGGTAAAGACATTTCCAGCTGGAGTACATCACAACCAGACACACATTATAGAATCAGATATTGGATTTTAAGGTGTACCCAGGACCAGATGTACAGTCAGATCACAATTTAGTTATGACAATGAGTGAAGTAAATTTTAAGAGAGTTGTTACGTGAATTCAGTGTGTAAATAAATAGGATACTGAAGTACACAGGAATGGAATGTGAATTTTAACTTCTATGAGGCTCTAGATAATCTGATATTGAATGGCGATCAAACGAATTTTCAAGTTCGTCTATATAATCGATGAGAGACAATTCATAACAACAGACAGCCAGAAAAAGACATCCAAACACTACAGAAGTGACCAAGCGCTGGTAAGTGTGATAGCTTACGCACAATGAGCCAAACAGCTCATGAATCCAACTTACTGACAAAAATAACAATATCCAGAAGAATGGAAGACAAAGCTTATGATCTGTTTGAGGATGCTAAATTTGGAGTAATGGATCCAGGGAGGACAACTTGACCTTCAACCTTATAGTGGCAGGAATGTGTGAGAAAAATCAAGAGATATTTATTGGATTTGTAGATCTTTACCTGACATTTGACAGCATGAAACAGTGAATTTTTTTTTCTCTAAAAGGTACGTATATGGTACAGCAGATAACATAGAATATGAGCAATAATCAACAAGAATTGGTACTCTGAATCAAAGATGATTAAAGATAAAGATGCAGGTAGTCTCCACAAATGTTCAGATGAACACTGAAGAATCATTGGTGGAATTGAAGAAACTTCCAGGAATTTAATTAAAACTGAAGGTGAAAACGATTTTGTTTAATAAAATTCACTGGTGATATTTCTGTGTTCACTGAAAGTCTGAATGAATCACCAGAGTTGATGAATGTAAGAAATAGTTGAATGAACACTAAATCAGGATTAATGAATGGAAGAAAGAGGAAAGTATTGCTGAGTAGCAGAAATAACATTGGTGGCAATGTTTACATCGGAATTAAGGACCACGCAGTAGACTGCTTGTAGTGACTATTACACATGAAGCTAATTTACACTGAGGGACAGAGCGTGGTTGTCACAAGGAGTAATGTTGCATGGGAAAGCAGGAGATTCCTTGTGAAACAAAGTTACTAATACCAAGGATAGGCCTTAATTTGTATTGGATGTCCCTTAATGTATGTTTGGAGCACAGTACTGCATAAAAATTAATCGTGGATTATGGAAAAAAACAAGAGGGGAATCTAAGCATTCCAAATTTGGTGCTATACAAGGATGTTTAAACTAGGTGAACTCATAACAGAACTGTGGAACGTCTCTGCAGAACAGGTGAGGATATTGTGATATGTGGAAAACTGTGACAAGTACGAGGGTCAGCATAGTAAGTTATATTTGAAGGCATCAGGGAATAACTGCCGTGGCACTAGAGGTAGTTGTTGAGGTTAAAAACTGAAGGGAAAGACAGAGGAATGCATGCCACAAATGACAGTGGATTCTGGGTGCTCATGGCACTGTAAATCTGTTGCTCACACAGATAGACACATTGTCAACAGGAGGCAGAGTTTCTGTTTCGCATGTCTGTGGTTACTGGGACTGGCTGTTACAGCAGTGGGGCAACCAAGGTGGACCACTCCCTGACAAGCTAAGGCTCTGCTGACGTTTGCTTCTGGCTGGTGCTTGCAGAGTGTAATTTTTGTTACTAACAGAAACTTTATAGCAAATTATTGGGTTGTTTTTCCTGCCTCATTCCTGACGAGAACCAAAAATGGTCTCATAAATGTGTGTATGTGTGACCTCTGCTAGATCATTCCAATACATCTAGAGTAACATACAATTATCTCATTTGACATTGTGTTACACATTCAGTGCACTCATACTCTACCTGCCACTAAATTTTCTGTGGATGACATTGCATGAATTATTGCTGGCATTGGTTTGCTGATCTTGATGAGAATAAGTCACTGAACTGTTGACAATAGCTATTTTCTCTACCAACCTATTCTTAATTAACCTCTCTCCCATGATACTATGATCTATTCCTGAGGATACCACTCATGAATGTATGTTCTGATGATTTTGAGTATTTATTTCTGATCTACCTTACAATGTTGTGTGTGTGTGTGTGTGTGTGTGTGTGTGTTGAGGGAACTCACCGCATTTGAGAGACAGTGGCCTTATCAGGTTGAGTAGTCGTGGGCTGCGCAGCAGCAGGTGTCTGGCGAAGTGCGCTGGCAGAGGTGGCGGCAGTGGCGGAGGTGGTGGTGGTTCTGGTTGTGGTACTCAGCTCCGTAACGACTGGTGCGCTGCACATACAGAGAGAGGCAGGGTGTGAGCTGGCTGGTGTTTCCTCGTGGGGATGTGGGGGTGCCTCCCTATGGCCAGCACTGCTGAGGGACCATCCACACACTGGCAACTATATGGACGACATGTGCCACATATTGGGACAGGGCTCCCGTCAATACAAATGAATGACCAGTAAGCTAGTAACTATCAGCTGCACCACCCGAGCTTCCCACGGCAGTCGCCGAACACGATACAACATGTAGTTCAAAACAAAGTGCAGCCAGAAGGTACATACATTTGCAAAAACTCAATTACAGAATTACTGGAGAGGTCAGCTCAGGTATTATCACCATCAAATCTATACCAACGGCCTGAATTCCACTCCACCTAAGTTGTATGCACCCACATAATGTTACAGTCTTACAGTCCCTCCGATCTCTTTTCAGTACGGGCATTTCACTCTACAAAATGGTTACTACGAGACACTACTTGAAGAAATTCATCTGTAATACTGAGTCCACAATCAGACTAATGTCACGATAATGTAAATATCACGAAACCTGGTATAATCAGGTGACAGTCTACAACACTTGTAAACTCAAGTTTATTGCAATAAATGACATTCCAGAAACTTAAGTTTCAACTTTAAATTACATGACTAAGACATTTGTATTACAATTAAGCAACTATTGTCTCTTAAGTAAGTATGAAAGATCTTAAATATCATTTTGGCCACATGTAAGCATGTGTGTGCAAATGTTGAAATGACATAGCATAAAGTTTTGTGTTAGATGATTCAAACCCAGCAAGTAATAGGATTGTTAACTAAGGGCAATAATACATTACATATCCAAATATAGCTAGATGCGAATCTGAAATGTTGAGAAAGTATTTTGTACCTTCACTGGGATTTGAATCCAGCACCTATCATTGTTTTCTAACCACAAATACACATTAAACATCTGCTTAGACTAGCTGTAGCGAGATTTGCATATGTCTGAAACGGAAATAACTTAATGGAAACTTCTGTGTGGAGTGGAAATCTAAGCCTGCATGCTGCATGCCTGCATGCATCATCGTTGTTGACTGCACACAAGAAAATGTTTATTATCGAATTCCTTTTTGCCAGTTGCTACGAGTGACATGTCTTAACTTGAAATGATGGCCCGAAAAGTTTTGTGTGACAGTTGAAATCACCACCACCCATCATTGTTGAAAAGACACGTAGAGGCGATAAAAATAAAAATTACTTTTCTCCTTTGGTTTGATGAGCACATATTACTATTTCAAATGACACAATGAAATTATTTGCAGACAACCACGAATACAACGGATGCTAACTACTATGGACATATGCCTGGGAACAATTTCTTAGCACAAAAGACCTTTGTCACACCAGATGCATATTGTTACATTCTGAGGACTCATTAGCCTCTGATTGTACATTTTTTTCTAAGGACCAAACATTTTCATTTTATCAAGTTAAGACCGAATGGCTCAAATGTCCACCCAACCATCCTGGTTTACATTTTCCTTTTTTTTTTTTAAACTGATCAATGCAAATGCTGTGGCCTTTCCCTTGAAATGCCACTATCTATTTCCTTTCCCACATTTGAGTGCTGTAGATTCTGCTTCGTCTCTTATGGTCTTGCAGTCGATAGGACGTTTAACACTAAATTACTTCTTTCTTTCTTCCGCAATATTTGCTATTGAATTAAAGTGTTGCATGATGGTTAACTGGTCACATTTCATGACGTTTGCCAGTAATCAATTGGGCCATACTGGTAAACCACCACATCAAGACAAACCAACTCAAAATTAGAAAATTATTTTCCGAATTCATTTGTTCAGCGCACTTACCACATACACGCACAAAATACTTTGTGCACCATTTTCAAAGGCTTAAACAACAATCTTCATGACCATCAAGAGTACAACATTCAGTAAGTCACTCCAAGAATAATTTATAACTTCCAATAAAAAATTATGGCTGATAACTAAACTTATTGCAACCTGTATGAGAACATGTAAAACAAAATCTCTATGATCTTATGCATGAATCTACTTGTTTCAGTAAAATTATGGGTGGCCCTTTTAGGCAATATGCATCAATGTAGTACGCCACATAGAAAAAATTATGGACTTTCTCACGCAATTGCACGATACTTTTTTTAGGCCTCCTTTTGCCACCTGGAATTTATCTGGAGGGATTATCTGTGCTACGTAAGCTACGTTTACTGAAGACAAGTCTCGTCTTTGCAATGACCGGTTGTGTTAATAGTAACAGAAGAAACTACAATAATGAATGACCTCTTCAAAAAAACATTATATTGGATAAACAAAGCTGCTTAGTACCACCTCAAAGTAAAAAATAAATTTCTTCAGAAATTATAACAAAAGGAATCCACTTCGAGAATAACAATGGACCCATTCTCAGAACAGCAACTGCGTATGATTGACTTCCTTATAAATCAAATGCATCTCTTCTCTTAGTGAAATTATATGCCTTAGCACAAAAATAAAGAAATAGAAAATAATTAACTTTCCTTGACACAATACCACACTACTGCAGCTATTAATACAACAAAGGTACCAGGAGAACGTTCTGGAAGTTTGATTGATACTTGTCACCGAGTTTTGTTCTATGATCTAGTGTTGGTGCAACCTAAACTCTTAGAAGATGACAGCTGCTCAGGTGGGAGAAACATTTCCTGCAAAAATTTCCATAGGCTACAATAATTCCAGTAAGGCAGCTGACAATTATGTGATTTTATTTCATCGATTACAAAATCAAGTCGAAAGTACACATTAGGTAGGTAAGGCCACTAGTGAAAGTTGATTATTGGTAAACAAGGAAAAGAATGTTTTGTAAAGGCTGTAATTAACCTCCAGGAAAAGGAAACGCTCATCCAGTGAGGAGCATCCTCCGCTAACAACAAAACAATGGCACTGGACTGAAAGTTTGATGGTCTGTTAAAATGGCTCTAGCTTCATATGATTAAGCTCTGTGTTCGAGTCACTGATCAGCCGAACACTAAACAACTATGAAAAGACCCTCTTAGCTTCTGCTGAGTTCAGTTAAACAACATAGTCCGACAATTAGAAGCTCACCATCAACCTTTCCTATACCAGAAATTTTATTTCATTACTGAACCAATGATCATGTCGATAATGTAGAGTGCTGTATCTGTCGTATGTAGAGTCTTTTATCTGTAATGGAAATTCTTTGGTAACGTATACATATTTCAGTTATGTGAACTTTTGGAACAAAGTTTAAATTAAGCTTGTTAATGTAAATAACTACTGGAATGATTATTATGTAATGCACTGTAAATGACTTGGTCCATAGTTAGGGAATGCAGGGTTGAATGTAAAAAATGTGGGGAATCCCTGCAGCTACAGAAGTAGCCTGGCAGAATGGAAAAGGTGTCGTTCACGCAAGCGGCAACTTGTCCCTTGCGACGGCTAAGGAGTCTGGCTTGAGCAGTGCTGTGGTTAATATCTCGCTAGCAGTAGCGGAACATTGTGGCTCATTCTTGCAGTTTTGAGGCAGAGGAGCTAAGAGTGTTACTTATGCACCTTTGATTCTGCATTTGGTGATACCATGTATAATGGCACGGTTTTCGGCCCTGCAAAAATATAATTCAGAAGACCTATAACAGGGCGAGGCCAACAGTACTGCCATGACTACATCGCCGCCATGTTAACAGCCACTGCAAATCACGCCACCAGTGCCACCAGCCTTCCACCAAAATGTTTATATTTGGCACTCTGTAAATGGACCAGGTATTTGCGAAATTTGGTTGATTTTCATAATAATCGTGGTATTGCTAAAAGCTCTGTCTTGCACCTGTGATTATCCCAAATCACAAACCTCACCAGGAATCCTATCCTAGTGAATTTAATTCCGAGTGTGCTAATTTATCATGAAAAGACTATTCAGAAATAGTTGTGATTACTTTCTGATGTGTGGAGTTGTGTTTAAAGTTCAGTTTTATAGTTTGAGAAATACTACACTGCCAGTGTGGTTTTCAATCTATCTGCAATCATTTTCTTAAATAATTTGCCTTACTTAAAAAAGTACCAGTAAATAGTAAAGTTGTTAGTTAAAAGAATAATAATATTGAATAGAAGTAAAAAAGATTATTAATTATGCACTTTGATCAGAATTACAAAGCTCTATCACTGTTCATTTTATGAGTAGGTGTTTGAACTTGAATATAAAATTTTTTTGGCATTTGCACAGTCAACCATATTTTGAGAAGGTTAAAAGACTGCTTTTCAAAGCACACTTGTTATTTGAAGAGTTATAGTTTGTTGTGCTTCACTTAATGAATAATTATTCATGACAATACTCACAATTTCCCATACACACTTGAGTAGTTTTGTTAATGAGCATGGTTCATCAAACCATTAAAGTTTAATAGCCCTCATGTGCTAGGCCAGTTGGTTAATGAAGCAAAGCAAAGGTCCCTCCAGAGCCACTGTAGTTAGATTTGCTTTCTGTTTAATTGCTTCAAACTGAGCTCAAGAAAGAAATATTTATTGTGTTTGCTATTTTAATGCAAGCTGGTTCATGTAATGGCATAGAGAAACTCTACTAAGCAATGATGTTATAGAGTATGATCATAATAAACCCCGATTTAAATCAGAATCATTTCATGCTCTGCCCTGTTCAGTAATGCTATTAGTATCATGTGTGTTGGTGACCGGTTGTATTAACTGCTGCATCTAGTTCATTCAAGGTACATCGTCTTCACTTCCAAGTTAGTACTACATTTATCTGCAAGGTTAGGTTACTGTGTTCTAGTGCGAACAGATGTCAAGAAAGAGTTTAGTAGGTGTTAAACAAAGTTAAGTTAGCCCTAGCACTGCCCTGAGCTTTATTACATTGTTTGACAAAAATTCCTAATTAGGCTGGCGACATATTAATACGTAATATTAAACTTCCTTTTGTGCTGGAGAACATCTGTTCCTCACCCACCTGTTTAGTGTTGGTTATACTCTGCTGGAGTGTTTTGGAAGTGAATCCCAGTCAAACAGATTGTTTGTTCTGTTCCCATTAGGTTATCTCACGGTCACAACTTTCTCAAAAATTCCTCATAGAGGTTTAATGTAATCACTGACTGCCATTTATGGTGGTCGGTGTTACCATTACAAGCACTCCCTTTGGAGGAGCCCTCCTGCACCATTCCACCACATGTGGATGGCTGACTTGCTGCAAGGTTGTGCCCTGTGTTCTGTGACATTTGTATGGCTGCTTCGGTATCTTGGCATTTTCAGCTCTTAAGGAGGGAGGCAGAGCTTTAGTTGGTAAAGACATTTCCAGCTGGAGTACATCACAACCAGACACACATTATAGAATCAGATATTGGATTTTAAGGTGTACCCAGGACCAGATGTACAGTCAGATCACAATTTCGTTATGACAATGAGTGAAGTAAATTTTAAGAGAGTTGTTACGTGAATTCAGTGTGTAAATAAATAGGATACTGAAGTACACAGGAATGGAATGTGAATTTTAACGTCTATGAGGCTCTAGATAATCTGATAATGAATGGCGATCAAACGAATTTTCAAGTTCGTCTATATAATCGATGAGAGACAATTCACAACAACAGACAGCCAGAAAAAGACATCCAAACACTACAGAAGTGACCAAGCGCTGGTAAGTGTGATAGCTTACGCACAATGAGCCAAACAGCTCATGAATCCAACTTACTGACAAAAATAACAATATCCAGAAGAATGGAAGACAAAGCTTATGATCTGTTTGAGGATGCTAAATTTGGAGTAATGGATCCAGGGAGGACAACTTGACCTTCAACCTTATAGTGGCAGGAATGTGTGAGAAAAATCAAGAGATATTTATTGGATTTGTAGATCTTTACCTGACATTTGACAGCATGAAACAGTGAATTTTTTTTTCTCTAAAAGGTACGTATATGGTACAGCAGATAACATAGAATATGAGCAATAATCAACAAGAATTGGTACTCTGAATCAAAGATGATTAATGATAAAGATGCAGGTAGTCTCCACAAATGTTCAGATGAACACTGAAGAATCATTGGTGGAATTGAAGAAACTTACAGGAATTTAATTAAAACTGAAGGTGAAAACGATTTTGTTTAATAAAATTCACTGGTGATATTTCTGTGTTCACTGAAAGTCTGAATGAATCACCAGAGTTGATGAATGTAAGAAATAGTTGAATGAACACTAAATCAGGATTAATGAATGGAAGAAAGAGGAAAGTATTGCTGAGTAGCAGAAATAACATTGGTGGCAATGTTTACATCGGAATTAAGGACCACGCAGTAGACTGCTTGTAGTGACTATTACACATGAAGCTAATTTACACTGAGGGACAGAGCGTGGTTGTCACAAGGAGTAATGTTGCATGGGAAAGCAGGAGATTCCTTGTAAAAACAAAGTTACTAATACCAAGGATAGGCCTTAATTTGTATTGGATGTCCCTTAATGTATGTTTGGAGCACAGTACTGCATAAAAATTAATCGTGGATTATGGAAAAAAACAAGAGGGGAATCTAAGCATTCCAAATTTGGTGCTATACAAGGATGTTTAAACTAGGTGAACTCATAACAGAACTGTGGAACGTCTCTGCAGAACAGGTGAGGATATTGTGATATGTGGAAAACTGTGACAAGTACGAGGGTCAGCATAGTAAGTTATATTTGAAGGCATCAGGGAATAACTGCTGTGGCACTAGAGGTAGTTGTTGAGGTTAAAAACTGAAGGGAAAGACAGAGGAATGCATGCCACAAATGACAGTGGATTCTGGGTGCTCATGGCACTGTAAATCTGTTGCTCACACAGATAGACACATTGTCAACAGGAGGCAGAGTCTCTGTTTCGCATGTCTGTGGTTACAGGGACTGGCTGTTACAGCAGTGGGGCAACCAAGGTGGACCACTCCCTGACAAGCTAAGGCTCTGCTGACGTTTGCTTCTGGCTGGTGCTTGCAGAGTGTAATTTTTGTTACTAACAGAAACTTTATAGCAAATTATTGGGTTGTTTTTCCTGCCTCATTCCTGACGAGAACCAAAAATGGTCTCATAAATGTGTGTATGTGTGACCTCTGCTAGATCATTCCAATACATCTAGAGTAACATACAATTATCTCATTTGACATTGTGTTACACATTCAGTGCACTCATACTCTACCTGCCACTAAATTTTCTGTGGATGACATTGCATGAATTATTGCTGGCATTGGTTTGCTGATCTTGATGAGAACAAGTCACTGAAATGTTGACAATAGCTATTTTCTCTACCAACCTATTCTTAATTAACCTCTCTCCCATGATACTATGATCTAGTCCTGAGGATACCACCCATGAATGTATGTTCTGATGCTTTTGAGTATTTATTTCTGATCTACCTTACAATGTTGTGTGTGTGTGTGTGTGTGTGTGTTGAGGGAACTCACCGCATTTGAGAGACAGTGGCCTTATCAGGTTGAGTAGTCGTGGGCTGCGCAGCAGCAGGTGTCTGGCGAAGTGCGCTGGCAGAGGTGGCGGCAGCGGCGGAGGTGGTGGTGGTTCTGGTTGTGGTACTCAGCTCCGTAACGACTGGTGCGCTGCACATACAGAGAGAGGCAGGGTGTGAGCTGGCTGGTGTTTCCTCGTGGGGATGTGGGGGTGCCTCCCTATGGCCAGCACTGCTGAGGGACCATCCACACACTGGCAACTATATGGACGACATGTGCCACATATGGGGACAGGGCTCCCGTCAATACAAATGAATGACCAGTAAGCTAGTAACTATCAGCTGCACCACCCGAGCTTCCCACGGCAGTCGCCGAACACGATACAACATGTAGTTCAAAACAAAGTGCAGCCAGAAGGTACATACATTTGCAAAAACTCAATTACAGAATTACTGGAGAGGTCAGCTCAGGTATTATCACCATCAAATCTATACCAACAGCCTGAATTCCACTCCACCTAAGTTGTATGCACCCACATAATGTTACAGTCTTACAGTCCCTCCGATCTCTTTTCAGTACGGGCATTTCACTCTACAAAATGGTTACTACGAGACACTACTTGAAGAAATTCATCTGTAATACTGAGTCCACAATCAGACTAATGTCACGATAATGTAAATATCACGAAACCTGGTATAATCAGGTGACAGTCTACAACACTTGTAAACTCAAGTTTATTGCAATAAATGACATTCCAGAAACTTAAGTTTCAACTTTAAATTACATGACTAAGACATTTGTATTACAATTAAGCAACTATTGTCTCTTAAGTAAGTATGAAAGATCTTAAATATCATTTTGGCCACATGTAAGCATGTGTGTGCAAATGTTGAAATGACATAGCATAAAGTTTTGTGTTAGATGATTCAAACCCAGCAAGTAATAGGATTGTTAACTAAGGGCAATAATACATTACATATCCAAATATAGCTAGATGCGAATCTGAAATGTTGAGAAAGTATTTTGTACCTTCACTGGGATTTGAATCCAGCACCTATCATTGTTTTCTAACCACAAATACACATTAAACATGTGCTTAGACTAGCTGTAGCGCGATTTGCATATGTCTGAAACGGAAATAACTTAATGGAAACTTCTGTGTGGAGTGGAAATCTAAGCCTGCATGCTTGCATGCATCATCGTTGTTGACTGCACACAAGAAAATGTTTATTATCGAATTCCTTTTTGCCAGTTGCTACGAGTGACATGTCTTAACTTGAAATGATGGCCCAAAAAGTTTTGTGTGACAGTTGAAATCAACACCACCCATCATTGTTGAAAAGACACGTAGAGGCGATAAAAATAAAAATTACTTTTCTCCTTTGGTTTGATGAGCACATATTACTATTTCAAATGACACAATGAAATTATTTGCAGACAACCACGAATACAACGGATGCTAACTACTATGGACATATCCCTGGGAACAATTTCTTAGCACAAAAGACCTTTGTCACACCAGATACATATTGTTACATTCTGAGGACTCATTAGCCTCTGATTGTACATTTTTTTCTAAGGACCAAACATTTTCATTTTATCAAGTTAAGGCCCAATGGCTCAAATGTCCACCCAACCATCCTGGTTTACATTTTCCTTTTTTTTTTTTAAACTGATCAATGCAAATGCTGTGGCCTTTCCCTTGAAATGCCACTATCTATTTCCTTTCCCACATTTGAGTGCTGTAGATTCTGCTTCGTCTCTTATGGTCTTGCAGTCGATAGGACGTTTAACACTAAATTACTTCTTTCTTTCTTCCGCAATATTTGCTATTGAATTAAAGTGTTGCATGATGGTTAACTGGTCACATTTCATGACGTTTGCCAGTAATCAATTGGGCCATACTGGTAAACCACCACATCAAGACAAACCAACTCAAAATTAGAAAATTATTTTCCGATTTGATTTGTTCAGCGCACTTACCACATACACGCACAAAATACTTTGTGCACCATTTTCAAAGGCTTAAACAACAATCTTCATGACCATCAAGAGTACAACATTCAGTAAGTCACTCCAAGAATAATTTATAACTTCCAATAAAAAATTATGGCTGATAACTAAACTTATTGTAACCTGTATGAGAACATGTAAAACAAAATCTCTATGATCTTATGCATGAATCTACTTGTTTCAGTAAAATTATGGGTGGCCCTTTTAGGCAATATGCATCAATGTAGTACGCCACATAGAAAAAATTATGGACTTTCTCACGCAATTGCACGATACTTTTTTTAGGCCTCCTTTTACCACCTGGAATTTATCTGGAGGGATTATCTGTGCTACGTAAGCTACGTTTACTGAAGACAAGTCTCGTCTTTGCAATGACCGGTTGTGTTAATAGTAACAGAAGAAACTACAATAATGAATGACCTCTTCAAAAAAACATTATATTGGATAAACAAAGCTGCTTAGTACCACCTCAAAGTAAAAAATAAATTTCTTCAGAAATTATAACAAAAGGAATCCACTTCGAGAATAACAATGGACCCATTCTCAGAACAGCAACTGCGTATGATTGACTTACTTATAAATCAAATGCATCTCTTCTCTCAGTAAAATTATATGCCTTAGCACAAAAATAAAGAAATAGAAAATAATTAACTTTCCTTGACACAATACCACACTACTGCAGCTATTAATACAACAAAGGTACCAGGAGAACGTTCTGGAAGTTTGATTGATACTTGTCACCGAGTTTTGTTCTATGATCTAGTGTTGGTGCAACCTAAACTCTTAGAAGATGACAGCTGCTCAGGTGGGAGAAACATTTCCTGCAAAAATTTCCATAGGCTACAATAATTCCAGTAAGGCAGCTGACAATTATGTGATTTTATTTCATCGATTACAAAATCAAGTCGAAAGTACACATTAGGTAGGTAAGGCCACTAGTGAAAGTTGATTATTGGTAAACAAGGAAAAGAATGTTTTGTAAAGGCTGTAATTAACCTCCAGGAAAAGGAAACGCTCATCCAGTGAGGAGCATCCTCCGCTATCAACAAAACAATGGCACTGGACTAAAAGTTTGATGGTCTGTTAAAATGGCTCTAGCTTCATATGATTAAGCTCTGTGTTCGAGTCACTGATCAGCCGAACACTAAACAACTATGAAAAGACCCTCTTAGCTTCTGCTGAGTTCAGTTAAACAACATAGTCCGACAATTAGAAGCTCACCATCAACCTTTCTTATACCAGAAATTTTATTTCATTACTGAACCAATGATCATGTCGATTATGTACAGTGCTGTATCTGTCGTATGTAGAGTCTTTTATCTGTAATGGAAATTCTATGGTAACGTATACATATTTCAGTTATGTGAACTTTTGGAACAAAGTTTAAATTAAGCTTGTTAATGTAAATAACTACTGGAATGATTATTATGTAATGCACTGTAAATGACTTGGTCCATAGTTAGGGAATGCAGGGTTGAATGTAAAAAATGTGGGGAATCCCTGCAGCTACAGAAGTAGCCTGGCAGAATGGAAAAGGTGTCGTTCACGCAAGCGGCAACTTGTCCCTTGCGACGGCTAAGGAGTCTGGCTTGAGCAGTGCTGTGGTTAATATCTCGCTAGCAGTAGCAGAACATTGTGGCTCATTCTTGCAGTTTTGAGGCAGAGGAGCTAAGAGCGTTGCTTATGCACCTTTGATTCTGCATTTGGTGATACCATGTATAATGGCACGGTTTTCGGCCCTGCAAAAATATAATTCAGAAGACCTATAACAGGGCGAGGCCAACAGTACTGCCATGACTACATCGCCGCCATGTTAACAGCCACTGCAAATCACGCCACCAGTGCCACCAGCCTTCCACCAAAATGTTTATATTTGGCACTCTGTAAATGGACCAGGTATTTGCGAAATTTGGTTGATTTTCATAATAATTGTGGTATTGCTAAAAGCTCTGTCTTGCACCTGTGATTATCCCAAATCACAAACCTCACCAGGAATCCTATCCTAGTGAATTTAATTCCGAGTGTGCTAATTTATCATGAAAAAACTATTCAGAAATAGTTGTGATTACTTTCTGATGTGTGGAGTTGTGTTTAAAGTTCAGTTTTATAGTTTGAGAAATACTACACTGCCAGTGTGGTTTTCAATCTATCTGCAATCGTTTTCTTAAATAATTTGCCTTACTTAAAAAAGTACCAGTAAATAGTAAAGTTGTTAGTTAAAAGAATAATAATATTGAATAGAAGTAAAAAAGATTATTAATTATGCACTTTGATCAGAATTACAAAGCTCTATCACTGTTCATTTTATGAGTAGGTGTTTGAACTTGAATATAAAATTTTTTTGGCATTTGCACAGTCAACCATATTTTGAGAAGGTTAAAAGACTGCTTTTCAAAGCACACTTGTTATTTGAAGAGTTATAGTTTGTTGTGCTTCACTTAATGAATAATTATTCATGACAATACTTACAATTTCCCATACACACTTGAGTAGTTTTGTTAATGAGCATGGTTCATCAAACCATTAAAGTTTAATAGCCCTCATGTGCTAGGCCAGTTGGTTAATGAAGCAAAGCAAAGGTCCCTCCAGAGCCACTGTAGTTAGATTTGCTTTCTGTTTAATTGCTTCAAACTGAGCTCAAGAAAGAAATATTTACTGTGTTTGCTATTTTAATGCAAGCTGGTTCATGTAATGGCATAGAGAAACTCTACTAAGCAATGATGTTATAGAGTATGATCATAATAAACCCCGATTTAAATCAGAATCATTTCATGCTCTGCGCTGTTCAGTAATGCTATTAGTATCATGTGTGTTGGTGACCAGTTGTATTAACTGCTGCATCTAGTTCATTCAAGGTACATCGTCTTCACTTCCAAGTTAGTACTACATTTATCTGCAACGTTAGGTTACTGTGTTCTAGTGCGAACAGATGTCAAGTAAGAGTTTAGTAGATGTTAAGCAAAGTTAGGTTAGCCCTAGCACTGCCTTGAGCTTTATTACATTGTTTGACAAAAATTCCTAATTAGGCTGGCGACATATTAATACGTAATATTAAACTTGTTTTTGTGCTGGGGAAAATCTGTTCCTCACCCACCTGTTTAGTGTTAGTTATACTCTGCTGGAGTGTTTTGGAAGTGAATCCCAGTCAAACAGATTGTTTGTTCTGTTCCCATTAGGTTATCTCACGGTCACAACTTTCTCAAAAATTCCTCATAGAGGTTTAATGTAATCACTGACTGCCATTTATGGTGGTCGGTGTTACCATTACAAGCACTCCCTTTGGAGGAGCCCTCCTGCACCATTCCACCACATGATGGCTGACTTGCTGCTAGTACATTTGTATGGCTGCTTCGGTATCTTGGCATTTTCAGCTCTTAAGGAGGGAGGCAGAGCTTTAGTTGGTAAAGACATTTCCAGCTGGAGTACATCACAACCAGACACACATTATAGAATCAGATATTGGATTTTAAGGTGTACCCAGGACCAGATGTACAGTCAGATCACAATTTAGTTATGACAATGAGTGAAGTAAATTTTAAGAGAGTTGTTACGTGAATTCAGTGTGTAAATAAATAGGATACTGAAGTACACAGGAATGGAATGTGAATTTTAACTTCTATGAGGCTCTAGATAATCTGATATTGAATGGCGATCAAACGAATTTTCAAGTTCGCCTATATAATCGATGAGAGACAATTCATAACAACAGACAGCCAGAAAAAGACATCCAAACACTACAGAAGTGACCAAGCGCTGGTAAGTGTGATAGCTTACGCACAATGAGCCAAACAGCTCATGAATCCAACTTACTGACAAAAATAACAATATCCAGAAGAATGGAAGACAAAGCTTATGATCTGTTTGAGGATGCTAAATTTGGAGTAATGGATCCAGGGAGGACAACTTGACCTTCAACCTTATAGTGGCAGGAATGTGTGAGAAAAATCAAGAGATATTTATTGGATTTGTAGATCTTTACCTGACATTTGACAGCATGAAACAGTGAATTTTTTTTTCTCTAAAAGGTACGTATATGGTACAGCAGATAACATAGAATATGAGCAATAATCAACAAGAATTGGTACTCTGAATCAAAGATGATTAAAGATAAAGATGCAGGTAGTCTCCACAAATGTTCAGATGAACACTGAAGAATCATTGGTGGAATTGAAGAAACTTCCAGGAATTTAATTAAAACTGAAGGTGAAAACGATTTTGTTTAATAAAATTCACTGGTGATATTTCTGTGTTCACTGAAAGTCTGAATGAATCACCAGAGTTGATGAATGTAAGAAATAGTTGAATGAACACTAAATCAGGATTAATGAATGGAAGAAAGAGGAAAGTATTGCTGAGTAGCAGAAATAACATTGGTGGCAATGTTTACATCGGAATTAAGGACCACGCAGTAGACTGCTTGTAGTGACTATTACACATGAAGCTAATTTACACTGAGGGACAGAGCGTGGTTGTCACAAGGAGTAATGTTGCATGGGAAAGCAGGAGATTCCTTGTGAAACAAAGTTACTAATACCAAGGATAGGCCTTAATTTGTATTGGATGTCCCTTAATGTATGTTTGGAGCACAGTACTGCATAAAAATTAATCGTGGATTATGGAAAAAAACAAGAGGGGAATCTAAGCATTCCAAATTTGGTGCTATACAAGGATGTTTAAACTAGGTGAACTCATAACAGAACTGTGGAACGTCTCTGCAGAACAGGTGAGGATATTGTGATATGTGGAAAACTGTGACAAGTACGAGGGTCAGCATAGTAAGTTATATTTGAAGGCATCAGGGAATAACTGCCGTGGCACTAGAAGTAGTTGTTGAGGTTAAAAACTGAAGGGAAAGACAGAGGAATGCATGCCACAAATGACAGTGGATTCTGGGTGCTCATGGCACTGTAAATCTGTTGCTCACACAGATAGACACATTGTCAACAGGAGGCAGAGTTTCTGTTTCGCATGTCTGTGGTTACAGGGACTGGCTGTTACAGCAGTGGGGCAACCAAGGTGGACCACTCCCTGACAAGCTAAGGCTCTGCTGACGTTTGCTTCTGGCTGGTGCTTGCAGAGTGTAATTTTTGTTACTAACAGAAACTTTATAGCAAATTATTGGGTTGTTTTTCCTGCCTCATTCCTGACGAGAACCAAAAATGGTCTCATAAATGTGTGTATGTGTGACCTCTGCTAGATCATTCCAATACATCTAGAGTAACATACAATTATCTCATTTGACATTGTGTTACACATTCAGTGCACTCATACTCTACCTGCCACTAAATTTTCTGTGGATGACATTGCATGAATTATTGCTGGCATTGGTTTGCTGATCTTGATGAGAATAAGTCACTGAACTGTTGACAATAGCTATTTTCTCTACCAACCTATTCTTAATTAACCTCTCTCCCATGATACTATGATCTATTCCTGAGGATACCACCCATGAATGTATGTTCTGATGCTTTTGAGTATTTATTTCTGATCTACCATACAATGTTGTGTGTGTGTGTGTGTGTGTGTGTGTGTGTGTTGAGGGAACTCACCGCATTTGAGAGACAGTGGCCTTATCAGGTTGAGTAGTCGTGGGCTGCGCAGCAGCAGGTGTCTGGCGAAGTGCGCTGGCAGAGGTGGCGGCAGCGGCGGAGGTGGTGGTGGTTCTGGTTGTGGTACTCAGCTCCGTAACGACTGGTGCGCTGCACATACAGAGAGAGGCAGGGTGTGAGCTGGCTGGTGTTTCCTCGTGGGGATGTGGGGGTGCCTCCCTATGGCCAGCACTGCTGAGGGACCATCCACACACTGGCAACTATATGGACGACATGTGCCACATATGGGGACAGGGCTCCCGTCAATACAAATGAATGACCAGTAAGCTAGTAACTATCAGCTGCACCACCCGAGCTTCCCACGGCAGTCGCCGAACACGATACAACATGTAGTTCAAAACAAAGTGCAGCCAGAAGGTACATACATTTGCAAAAACTCAATTACAGAATTACTGGAGAGGTCAGCTCAGGTATTATCACCATCAAATCTATACCAACGGCCTGAATTCCACTCCACCTAAGTTGTATGCACCCACATAATGTTACAGTCTTACAGTCCCTCCGATCTCTTTTCAGTACGGGCATTTCACTCTACAAAATGGTTACTACGAGACACTACTTGAAGAAATTCATCTGTAATACTGAGTCCACAATCAGACTAATGTTACGATAATGTAAATATCACGAAACCTGGTATAATCAGGTGACAGTCTACAACATTTGTAAACTCAAGTTTATTGCAATAAATGACATTCCAGAAACTTAAGTTTCAACTTTAAATTACATGACTAAGACATTTGTATTACAATTAAGCAACTATTGTCTCTTAAGTAAGTATGAAAGATCTTAAATATCATTTTGGCCACATGTAAGCATGTGTGTGCAAATGTTGAAATGACATAGCATAAAGTTTTGTGTTAGATGATTCAAACCCAGCAAGTAATAGGATTGTTAACTAAGGGCAATAATACATTACATATCCAAATATAGCTAGATGCGAATCTGAATTGTTGAGAAAGTATTTTGTACCTTCACTGGGATTTGAATCCAGCACCTATCATTGTTTTCTAACCACAACTACATATTAAACATCTGCTTAGACTAGCTGTAGCGCGATTTGCATATGTCTGAAACGGAAATAACTTAATGGAAACTTCTGTGTGGAGTGGAAATCTGCCTGCATGCATCATCGTTGTTGACTGCACACAAGAAAATGTTTATTATCGAATTCCTTTTTGCCAGTTGCTACGAGTGACATGTCTTAACTTGAAATGATGGCCCGAAAAGTTTTGTGTGACAGTTGAAATCAACACCACCCATCATTGTTGAAAAGACACGTAGAGGCGATAAAAATAAAAATTACTTTTCTCCTTTGGTTTGATGAGCACATATTACTATTTCAAATGACACAATGAAATTATTTGCAGACAACCACAAATACAACGGATGCTAACTACTATGGACATATCCCTGGGAACAATTTCTTAGCACAAAAGACCTTTGTCACACCAGATGCATATTGTTACATTCTGAGGACTCATTAGCCTCTGATTGTACATTTTTTTCTAAGGACCAAACATTGTCATTTTATCAAGTTAAGGCCCAATGGCTCAAATGTCCACCCAACCATCCTGGTTTAAATTTTCCTTTTTTTACCTAAACTGATCAATGCAAATGCTGTGGCCTTTCCCTTGAAATGCCACTATCTATTTCCTTTCCCACATTTGAGTGCTGTAGATTCTGCTTCGTCTCTTATGGTCTTGCAGTCGATAGGACGTTTAACACTAAATTATTTCTTTCTTTCTTCCGCAATATTTGCTATTGAATTAAAGTGTTGCATGATGGTTAACTGGTCACATTTCATGACGTTTGCCAGTAATCAATTGGGCCATACTGGTAAACCACCACATCAAGACAAACCAACTCAAAATTAGAAAATTATTTTCCGATTTGATTTGTTCAGCGCACTTACCACATACACGCACAAAATACTTTGTGCACCATTTTCAAAGGCTTAAACAACAATCTTCATGACCATCAAGAGTACAACATTCAGTAAGTCACTCCAAGAATAATTTATAACTTCCAATAAAAAATTATGGCTGATAACTAAACTTATTGCAACCTGTATGAGAACATGTAAAACAAAATCTCTATGATCTTATGCATGAATCTACTTGTTTCAGTAAAATTATGGGTGGCCCTTTTAGGCAATATGCATCAATGTAGTACGCCACATAGAAAAAATTATGGACTTTCTCACGCAATTGCACGATACTTTTTTTAGGCCTCCTTTTACCACCTGGAATTTATCTGGAGGGATTATCTGTGCTACGTAAGCTACGTTTACTGAAGACAAGTCTCGTCTTTGCAATGACCGGTTGTGTTAATAGTAACAGAAGAAACTACAATAATGAATGACCTCTTCAAAAAAACATTATATTGGATAAACAAAGCTGCTTAGTACCACCTCAAAGTAAAAAATAAATTTCTTCAGAAATTATAACAAAAGGAATCCACTTCGAGAATAACAATGGACCCATTCTCAGAACAGCAACTGCGTATGATTGACTTACTTATAAATCAAATGCATCTCTTCTCTCAGTAAAATTATATGCCTTAGCACAAAAATAAAGAAATAGAAAATAATTAACTTTCCTTGACACAATACCACACTACTGCAGCTATTAATACAACAAAGGTACCAGGAGAACGTTCTGGAAGTTTGATTGATACTTGTCACCGAGTTTTGTTCTATGATCTAGTGTTCGTGCAACCTAAACTCTTAGAAGATGACAGCTGCTCAGGTGGGAGAAACATTTCCTGCAAAAATTTCCATAGGCTACAATAATTCCAGTAAGGCAGCTGACAATTATGTGATTTTATTTCATCGATTACAAAATCAAGTCGAAAGTACACATTAGGTAGGTAAGGCCACTAGTGAAAGTTGATTATTGGTAAACAAGGAAAAGAATGTTTTGTAAAGGCTGTAATTAACCTCCAGGAAAAGGAAACGCTCATCCAGTGAGGAGCATCCTCCGCTATCAACAAAACAATGGCACTGGACTAAAAGTTTGATGGTCTGTTAAAATGGCTCTAGCTTCATATGATTAAGCTCTGTGTTCGAGTCACTGATCAGCCGAACACTAAACAACTATGAAAAGACCCTCTTAGCTTCTGCTGAGTTCAGTTAAACAACATAGTCCGACAATTAGAAGCTCACCATCAACCTTTCCTATACCAGAAATTTTATTTCATTACTGAACCAATGATCATGTCGATTATGTAGAGTGCTGTATCTGTCGTATGTAGAGTCTTTTATCTGTAATGGAAATTCTTTGGTAACGTATACATATTTCAGTTATGTGAACTTTTGGAACAAAGTTTAAATTAAGCTTGTTAATGTAAATAACTACTGGAATGATTATTATGTAATGCACTGTAAATGACTTGGTCCATAGTTAGGGAATGCAGGGTTGAATGTAAAAAATGTGGGGAATCCCTGCAGCTACAGAAGTAGCCTGGCAGAATGGAAAAGGTGTCGTTCACGCAAGCGGCAACTTGTCCCTTGCGACGGCTAAGGAGTCTGGCTTGAGCAGTGCTGTGGTTAATATCTCGCTAGCAGTAGCGGAACATTGTGGCTCATTCTTGCAGTTTTGAGGCAGAGGAGCTAAGAGTGTTACTTATGCACCTTTGATTCTGCATTTGGTGATACCATGTATAATGGCACGGTTTTCGGCCCTGCAAAAATATAATTCAGAAGACCTATAACAGGGCGAGGCCAACAGTACTGCCATGACTACATCGCCGCCATGTTAACAGCCACTGCAAATCACGCCACCAGTGCCACCAGCCTTCCACCAAAATGTTTATATTTGGCACTCTGTAAATGGACCAGGTATTTGCGAAATTTGGTTGATTTTCATAATAATCGTGGTATTGCTAAAAGCTCTGTCTTGCACCTGTGATTATCCCAAATCACAAACCTCACCAGGAATCCTATCCTAGTGAATTTAATTCCGAGTGTGCTAATTTATCATGAAAAGACTATTCAGAAATAGTTGTGATTACTTTCTGATGTGTGGAGTTGTGTTTAAAGTTCAGTTTTATAGTTTGAGAAATACTACACTGCCAGTGTGGTTTTCAATCTATCTGCAATCATTTTCTTAAATAATTTGCCTTACTTAAAAAAGTACCAGTAAATAGTAAAGTTGTTAGTTAAAAGAATAATAATATTGAATAGAAGTAAAAAAGATTATTAATTATGCACTTTGATCAGAATTACAAAGCTCTATCACTGTTCATTTTATGAGTAGGTGTTTGAACTTGAATATAAAATTTTTTTGGCATTTGCACAGTCAACCATATTTTGAGAAGGTTAAAAGACTGCTTTTCAAAGCACACTTGTTATTTGAAGAGTTATAGTTTGTTGTGCTTCACTTAATGAATAATTATTCATGACAATACTCACAATTTCCCATACACACTTGAGTAGTTTTGTTAATGAGCATGGTTCATCAAACCATTAAAGTTTAATAGCCCTCATGTGCTAGGCCAGTTGGTTAATGAAGCAAAGCAAAGGTCCCTCCAGAGCCACTGTAGTTAGATTTGCTTTCTGTTTAATTGCTTCAAACTGAGCTCAAGAAAGAAATATTTACTGTGTTTGCTATTTTAATGCAAGCTGGTTCATGTAATGGCATAGAGAAACTCTACTAAGCAATGATGTTATAGAGTATGATCATAATAAACCCCGATTTAAATCAGAATCATTTCATGCTCTGCGCTGTTCAGTAATGCTATTAGTATCATGTGTGTTGGTGACCGGTTGTATTAACTGCTGCATCTAGTTCATTCAAGGTACATCGTCTTCACTTCCAAGTTAGTACTACATTTATCTGCAAGGTTAGGTTACTGTGTTCTAGTGCGAACAGATGTCAAGTAAGAGTTTAGTAGATGTTAAGCAAAGTTAGGTTAGCCCTAGCACTGCCTTGAGCTTTATTACATTGTTTGACAAAAATTCCTAATTAGGCTGGCGACATATTAATACGTAATATTAAACTTGTTTTTGTGCTGGGGAAAATCTGTTCCTCACCCACCTGTTTAGTGTTAGTTATACTCTGCTGGAGTGTTTTGGAAGTGAATCCCAGTCAAACAGATTGTTTGTTCTGTTCCCATTAGGTTATCTCACAGTCACAACTTTCTCAAAAATTCCTCATAGAGGTTTAATGTAATCACTGACTGCCATTTATGGTGGTCGGTGTTACCATTACAAGCACTCCCTTTGGAGGAGCCCTCCTGCACCATTCCACCACATGATGGCTGACTTGCTGCTAGTACATTTGTATGGCTGCTTCGGTATCTTGGCATTTTCAGCTCTTAAGGAGGGAGGCAGAGCTTTAGTTGGTAAAGACATTTCCAGCTGGAGTACATCACAACCAGACACACATTATAGAATCAGATATTGGATTTTAAGGTGTACCCAGGACCAGATGTACAGTCAGATCACAATTTAGTTATGACAATGAGTGAAGTAAATTTTAAGAGAGTTGTTACGTGAATTCAGTGTGTAAATAAATAGGATACTGAAGTACACAGGAATGGAATGTGAATTTTAACTTCTATGAGGCTCTAGATAATCTGATATTGAATGGCGATCAAACGAATTTTCAAGTTCGTCTATATAATCGATGAGAGAGAATTCATAACAACAGACAGCCAGAAAAAGACATCCAAACACTACAGAAGTGACCAAGCGCTGGTAAGTGTGATAGCTTACGCACAATGAGCCAAACAGCTCATGAATCCAACTTACTGACAAAAATAACAATATCCAGAAGAATGGAAGACAAAGCTTATGATCTGTTTGAGGATGCTAAATTTGGAGTAATGGATCCAGGGACGACAACTTGACCTTCAACCTTATAGTGGCAGGAATGTGTGAGAAAAATCAAGAGATATTTATTGGATTTGTAGATCTTTACCTGACATTTGACAGCATGAAACAGTGAATTTTTTTTTCTCTAAAAGGTACGTATATGGTACAGCAGATAACATAGAATATGAGCAATATTCAACAAGAATTGGTACTCTGAATCAAAGATGATTAAAGATAAAGATGCAGGTAGTCTCCACAAATGTGCAGATGAACACTGAAGAATCATTGGTGGAATTGAAGAAACTTCCAGGAATTTAATTAAAACTGAAGGTGAAAACGATTTTGTTTAATAAAATTCACTGGTGATATTTCTGTGTTCACTGAAAGTCTGAATGAATCACCAGAGTTGATGAATGTAAGAAATAGTTGAATGAACACTAAATCAGGATTAATGAATGGAAGAAAGAGGAAAGTATTGCTGAGTAGCAGAAATAACATTGGTGGCAATGTTTACATCGGAATTAAGGACCACGCAGTAGACTGCTTGTAGTGACTATTACACATGAAGCTAATTTACACTGAGGGACAGAGCGTGGTTGTCACAAGGAGTAATGTTGCATGGGAAAGCAGGAGATTCCTTGTAAAACAAAGTTACTAATACCAAGGATAGGCCTTAATTTGTATTGGATGTCCCTTAATGTATGTTTGGAGCACAGTACTGCATAAAAATTAATCGTGGATTATGGAAAAAAACAAGAGGGGAATCTAAGCATTCCAAATTTGGTGCTATACAAGGATGTTTAAACTAGGTGAACTCATAACAGAACTGTGGAACGTCTCTGCAGAACAGGTGAGGATATTGTGATATGTGGAAAACTGTGACAAGTACGAGGGTCAGCATAGTAAGTTATATTTGAAGGCATCAGGGAATAACTGCCGTGGCACTAGAGGTAGTTGTTGAGGTTAAAAACTGAAGGGAAAGACAGAGGAATGCATACCACAAATGACAGTGGATTCTGGGTGCTCATGGCACTGTAAATCTGTTGCTCACACAGATAGACACATTGTCAACAGGAGGCAGAGTTTCTGTTTCGCATGTCTGTGGTTACTGGGACTGGCTGTTACAGCAGTGGGGCAACCAAGGTGGACCACTCCCTGACAAGCTAAGGCTCTGCTGACGTTTGCTTCTGGCTGGTGCTTGCAGAGTGTAATTTTTGTTACTAACAGAAACTTTATAGCAAATTATTGGGTTGTTTTTCCTGCCTCATTCCTGACGAGAACCAAAAATGGTCTCATAAATGTGTGTATGTGTGACCTCTGCTAGATCATTCCAATACATCTAGAGTAACATACAATTATCTCATTTGACATTGTGTTACACATTCAGTGCACTCATACTCTACCTGCCACTAAATTTTCTGTGGATGACATTGCATGAATTATTGCTGGCATTGGTTTGCTGATCTTGATGAGAATAAGTCACTGAACTGTTGACAATAGCTATTTTCTCTACCAACCTATTCTTAATTAACCTCTCTCCCATGATACTATGATCTATTCCTGAGGATACCACCCATGAATGTATGTTCTGATGCTTTTGAGTATTTATTTCTGATCTACCTTACAATGTTGTGTGTGTGTGTGTGTGTGTGTGTGTGTGTGTGTGTGTGTGTGTGTGTTGAGGGAACTCACCGCATTTGAGAGACAGTGGCCTTATCAGGTTGAGTAGTCGTGGGCTGCGCAGCAGCAGGTGTCTGGCGAAGTGCGCTGGCAGAGGTGGCGGCAGCGGCGGAGGTGGTGGTGGTTCTGGTTGTGGTACTCAGCTCCGTAACGACTGGTGCGCTGCACATACAGAGAGAGGCAGGGTGTGAGCTGGCTGGTGTTTCCTCGTGGGGATGTGGGGGTGCCTCCCTATGGCCAGCACTGCTGAGGGACCATCCACACACTGGCAACTATATGGACGACATGTGCCACATATGGGGACAGGGCTCCCGTCAATACAAATGAATGACCAGTAAGCTAGTAACTATCAGCTGCACCACCCGAGCTTCCCACGGCAGTCGCCGAACACGATACAACATGTAGTTCAAAACAAAGTGCAGCCAGAAGGTACATACATTTGCAAAAACTCAATTACAGAATTACTGGAGAGGTCAGCTCAGGTATTATCACCATCAAATCTATACCAACGGCCTGAATTCCACTCCACCTAAGTTGTATGCACCCACATAATGTTACAGTCTTACAGTCCCTCCGATCTCTTTTCAGTACGGGCATTTCACTCTACAAAATGGTTACTACGAGACACTACTTGAAGAAATTCATCTGTAATACTGAGTCCACAATCAGACTAATGTCACGATAATGTAAATATCACGAAACCTGGTATAATCAGGTGACAGTCTACAACACTTGTAAACTCAAGTTTATTGCAATAAATGACATTCCAGAAACTTAAGTTTCAACTTTAAATTACATGACTAAGACATTTGTATTACAATTAAGCAACTATTGTCTCTTAAGTAAGTATGAAAGATCTTAAATATCATTTTGGCCACATGTAAGCATGTGTGTGCAAATGTTGAAATGACATAGCATAAAGTTTTGTGTTAGATGATTCAAACCCAGCAAGTAATAGGATTGTTAACTAAGGGCAATAATACATTACATATCCAAATATAGCTAGATGCGAATCTGAAATGTTGAGAAAGTATTTTGTACCTTCACTGGGATTTGAATCCAGCACCTATCATTGTTTTCTAACCACAAATACACATTAAACATCTGCTTAGACTAGCTGTAGCGCGATTTGCATATGTCTGAAAAGGAAATAACTTAATGGAAACTTCTGTGTGGAGTGGAAATCTGCCTGCATGCATCATCGTTGTTGACTGCACACAAGAAAATGTTTATTATCGAATTCCTTTTTGCCAGTTGCTACGAGTGACATGTCTTAACTTGAAATGATGGCCCGAAAAGTTTTGTGTGACAGTTGAAATCAACACCACCCATCATTGTTGAAAAGACACGTAGAGGCGATAAAAATAAAAATTACTTTTCTCCTTTGGTTTGATGAGCACATATTACTATTTCAAATGACACAATGAAATTATTTGCAGACAACCACAAATACAACGGATGCTAACTACTATGGACATATCCCTGGGAACAATTTCTTAGCACAAAAGACCTTTGTCACACCAGATGCATATTGTTACATTCTGAGGACTCATTAGCCTCTGATTGTACATTTTTTTCTAAGGACCAAACATTTTCATTTTATCAAGTTAAGGCCCAATGGGTCAAATGTCCACCCAACCATCCTGGTTTACATTTTCCTTTCTTTTTTTTAAACTGATCAATGCAAATGCTGTGGCCTTTCCCTTGAAATGCCACTATCTATTTCCTTTCCCACATTTGAGTGCTGTAGATTCTGCTTCGTCTCTTATGGTCTTGCAGTCGATAGGACGTTTAACACTAAATTACTTCTTTCTTTCTTCCGCAATATTTGCTATTGAATTAAAGTGTTGCATGATGGTTAACTGGTCACATTTCATGACGTTTGCCAGTAATCAATTGGGCCATACTGGTAAACCACCACATCAAGACAAACCAACTCAAAATTAGAAAATTATTTTCCGATTTGATTTGTTCAGCGCACTTACCACATACACGCACAAAATACTTTGTGCACCATTTTCAAAGGCTTAAACAACAATCTTCATGACCATCAAGAGTACAACATTCAGTAAGTCACTCCAAGAATAATTTATAACTTCCAATAAAAAATTATGGCTGATAACTAAACTTATTGCAACCTGTATGAGAACATGTAAAACAAAATCTCTATGATCTTATGCATGAATCTACTTGTTTCAGTAAAATTATGGGTGGCCCTTTTAGGCAATATGCATCAATGTAGTACGCCACATAGAAAAAATTATGGACTTTCTCACGCAATTGCACGATACTTTTTTTAGGCCTCCTTTTACCACCTGGAATTTATCTGGAGGGATTATCTGTGCTACGTAAGCTACGTTTACTGAAGACAAGTCTCGTCTTTGCAATGACCGGTTGTGTTAATAGTAACAGAAGAAACTACAATAATGAATGACCTCTTCAAAAAAACATTATATTGGATAAACAAAGCTGCTTAGTACCACCTCAAAGTAAAAAATAAATTTCTTCAGAAATTATAACAAAAGGAATCCACTTCGAGAATAACAATGGACCCATTCTCAGAACAGCAACTGCGTATGATTGACTTACTTATAAATCAAATGCATCTCTTCTCTCAGTAAAATTATATGCCTTAGCACAAAAATAAAGAAATAGAAAATAATTAACTTTCCTTGACACAATACCACACTACTGCAGCTATTAATACAACAAAGGTACCAGGAGAACGTTCTGGAAGTTTGATTGATACTTGTCACCGAGTTTTGTTCTATGATCTAGTGTTGGTGCAACCTAAACTCTTAGAAGATGACAGCTGCTCAGGTGGGAGAAACATTTCCTGCAAAAATTTCCATAGGCTACAATAATTCCAGTAAGGCAGCTGACAATTATGTGATTTTATTTCATCGATTACAAAATCAAGTCGAAAGTACACATTAGGTAGGTAAGGCCACTAGTGAAAGTTGATTATTGGTAAACAAGGAAAAGAATGTTTTGTAAAGGCTGTAATTAACCTCCAGGAAAAGGAAACGCTCATCCAGTGAGGAGCATCCTCCGCTATCAACAAAACAATGGCACTGGACTAAAAGTTTGATGGTCTGTTAAAATGGCTCTAGCTTCATATGATTAAGCTCTGTGTTCGAGTCACTGATCAGCCGAACACTAAACAACTATGAAAAGACCCTCTTAGCTTCTGCTGAGTTCAGTTAAACAACATAGTCCGACAATTAGAAGCTCACCATCAACCTTTCCTATACCAGAAATTTTATTTCATTACTGAACCAATGATCATGTCGATTATGTAGAGTGCTGTATCTGTCGTATGTAGAGTCTTTTATCTGTAATGGAAATTCTTTGGTAACGTATACATATTTCAGTTATGTGAACTTTTGGAACAAAGTTTAAATTAAGCTTGTTAATGTAAATAACTACTGGAATGATTATTATGTAATGCACTGTAAATGACTTGGTCCATAGTTAGGGAATGCAGGGTTGAATGTAAAAAATGTGGGGAATCCCTGCAGCTACAGAAGTAGCCTGGCAGAATGGAAAAGGTGTCGTTCACGCAAGCGGCAACTTGTCCCTTGCGACGGCTAAGGAGTCTGGCTTGAGCAGTGCTGTGGTTAATATCTCGCTAGCAGTAGCGGAACATTGTGGCTCATTCTTGCAGTTTTGAGGCAGAGGAGCTAAGAGTGTTACTTATGCACCTTTGATTCTGCATTTGGTGATACCATGTATAATGGCACGGTTTTCGGCCCTGCAAAAATATAATTCAGAAGACCTATAACAGGGCGAGGCCAACGGTACTGCCATGACTACATCGCCGCCATGTTAACAGCCACTGCAAATCACGCCACCAGTGCCACCAGCCTTCCACCAAAATGTTTATATTTGGCACTCTGTAAATGGACCAGGTATTTGCGAAATTTGGTTGATTTTCATAATAATTGTGGTATTGCTAAAAGCTCTGTCTTGCACCTGTGATTATCCCAAATCACAAACCTCACCAGGAATCCTATCCTAGTGAATTTAATTCCGAGTGTGCTAATTTATCATGAAAAAACTATTCAGAAATAGTTGTGATTACTTTCTGATGTGTGGAGTTGTGTTTAAAGTTCAGTTTTATAGTTTGAGAAATACTACACTGCCAGTGTGGTTTTCAATCTATCTGCAATCGTTTTCTTAAATAATTTGCCTTACTTAAAAAAGTACCAGTAAATAGTAAAGTTGTTAGTTAAAAGAATAATAATATTGAATAGAAGTAAAAAAGATTATTAATTATGCACTTTGATCAGAATTACAAAGCTCTATCACTGTTCATTTTATGAGTAGGTGTTTGAACTTGAATATAAAATTTTTTTGGCATTTGCACAGTCAACCATATTTTGAGAAGGTTAAAAGACTGCTTTTCAAAGCACACTTGTTATTTGAAGAGTTATAGTTTGTTGTGCTTCACTTAATGAATAATTATTCATGACAATACTCACAATTTCCCATACACACTTGAGTAGTTTTGTTAATGAGCATGGTTCATCAAACCATTAAAGTTTAATAGCCCTCATGTGCTAGGCCAGTTGGTTAATGAAGCAAAGCAAAGGTCCCTCCAGAGCCACTGTAGTTAGATTTGCTTTCTGTTTAATTGCTTGAAACTGAGCTCAAGAAAGAAATATTTACTGTGTTTGCTATTTTAATGCAAGCTGGTTCATGTAATGGCATAGAGAAACTCTACTAAGCAATGATGTTATAGAGTATGATCATAATAAACCCCGATTTAAATCAGAATCATTTCATGCTCTGCGCTGTTCAGTAATGCTATTAGTATCATGTGTGTTGGTGACCAGTTGTATTAACTGCTGCATCTAGTTCATTCAAGGTACATCGTCTTCACTTCCAAGTTAGTACTACATTTATCTGCAAGGTTAGGTTACTGTGTTCTAGTGCGAACAGATGTCAAGTAAGAGTTTAGTAGATGTTAAGCAAAGTTAGGTTAGCCCTAGCACTGCCTTGAGCTTTATTACATTGTTTGACAAAAATTCCTAATTAGGCTGGCGACATATTAATACGTAATATTAAACTTGTTTTTGTGCTGGGGAAAATCTGTTCCTCACCCACCTGTTTAGTGTTAGTTATACTCTGCTGGAGTGTTTTGGAAGTGAATCCCAGTCAAACAGATTGTTTGTTCTGTTCCCATTAGGTTATCTCACAGTCACAACTTTCTCAAAAATTCCTCATAGAGGTTTAATGTAATCACTGACTGCCATTTATGGTGGTCGGTGTTACCATTACAAGCACTCCCTTTGGAGGAGCCCTCCTGCACCATTCCACCACATGATGGCTGACTTGCTGCTAGTACATTTGTATGGCTGCTTCGGTATCTTGGCATTTTCAGCTCTTAAGGAGGGAGGCAGAGCTTTAGTTGGTAAAGACATTTCCAGCTGGAGTACATCACAACCAGACACACATTATAGAATCAGATATTGGATTTTAAGGTGTACCCAGGACCAGATGTACAGTCAGATCACAATTTAGTTATGACAATGAGTGAAGTAAATTTTAAGAGAGTTGTTACGTGAATTCAGTGTGTAAATAAATAGGATACTGAAGTACACAGGAATGGAATGTGAATTTTAACTTCTATGAGGCTCTAGATAATCTGATATTGAATGGCGATCAAACGAATTTTCAAGTTCGTCTATATAATCGATGAGAGACAATTCATAACAACAGACAGCCAGAAAAAGACATCCAAACACTACAGAAGTGACCAAGCGCTGGTAAGTGTGATAGCTTACGCACAATGAGCCAAACAGCTCATGAATCCAACTTACTGACAAAAATAACAATATCCAGAAGAATGGAAGACAAAGCTTATGATCTGTTTGAGGATGCTAAATTTGGAGTAATGGATCCAGGGAGGACAACTTGACCTTCAACCTTATAGTGGCAGGAATGTGTGAGAAAAATCAAGAGATATTTATTGGATTTGTAGATCTTTACCTGACATTTGACAGCATGAAACAGTGAATTTTTTTTTCTCTAAAAGGTACGTATATGGTACAGCAGATAACATAGAATATGAGCAATAATCAACAAGAATTGGTACTCTGAATCAAAGATGATTAAAGATAAAGATGCAGGTAGTCTCCACAAATGTTCAGATGAACACTGAAGAATCATTGGTGGAATTGAAGAAACTTCCAGGAATTTAATTAAAACTGAAGGTGAAAACGATTTTGTTTAATAAAATTCACTGGTGATATTTCTGTGTTCACTGAAAGTCTGAATGAATCACCAGAGTTGATGAATGTAAGAAATAGTTGAATGAACACTAAATCAGGATTAATGAATGGAAGAAAGAGGAAAGTATTGCTGAGTAGCAGAAATAACATTGGTGGCAATGTTTACATCGGAATTAAGGACCACGCAGTAGACTGCTTGTAGTGACTATTACACATGAAGCTAATTTACACTGAGGGACAGAGCGTGGTTGTCACAAGGAGTAATGTTGCATGGGAAAGCAGGAGATTCCTTGTAAAACAAAGTTACTAATACCAAGGATAGGCCTTAATTTGTATTGGATGTCCCTTAATGTATGTTTGGAGCACAGTACTGCATAAAAATTAATCGTGGATTATGGAAAAAAACAAGAGGGGAATCTAAGCATTCCAAATTTGGTGCTATACAAGGATGTTTAAACTAGGTGAACTCATAACAGAACTGTGGAACGTCTCTGCAGAACAGGTGAGGATATTGTGATATGTGGAAAACTGTGACAAGTACGAGGGTCAGCATAGTAAGTTATATTTGAAGGCATCAGGGAATAACTGCCGTGGCACTAGAGGTAGTTGTTGAGGTTAAAAACTGAAGGGAAAGACAGAGGAATGCATACCACAAATGACAGTGGATTCTGGGTGCTCATGGCACTGTAAATCTGTTGCTCACACAGATAGACACATTGTCAACAGGAGGCAGAGTTTCTGTTTCGCATGTCTGTGGTTACAGGGACTGGCTGTTACAGCAGTGGGGCAACCAAGGTGGACCACTCCCTGACAAGCTAAGGCTCTGCTGACGTTTGCTTCTGGCTGGTGCTTGCAGAGTGTAATTTTTGTTACTAACAGAAACTTTATAGCAAATTATTGGGTTGTTTTTCCTGCCTCATTCCTGACGAGAACCAAAAATGGTCTCATAAATGTGTGTATGTGTGACCTCTGCTAGATCATTCCAATACATCTAGAGTAACATACAATTATCTCATTTGACATTGTGTTACACATTCAGTGCACTCATACTCTACCTGCCACTAAATTTTCTGTGGATGACATTGCATGAATTATTGCTGGCATTGGTTTGCTGATCTTGATGAGAATAAGTCACTGAACTGTTGACAATAGCTATTTTCTCTACCAACCTATTCTTAATTAACCTCTCTCCCATGATACTATGATCTATTCCTGAGGATACCACCCATGAATGTATGTTCTGATGCTTTTGAGTATTTATTTCTGATCTACCTTACAATGTTGTGTGTGTGTGTGTGTGTGTGTGTGTGTGTGTTGAGGGAACTCACCGCATTTGAGAGACAGTGGCCTTATCAGGTTGAGTAGTCGTGGGCTGCGCAGCAGCAGGTGTCTGGCGAAGTGCGCTGGCAGAGGTGGCGGCAGCGGCGGAGGTGGTGGTGGTTCTGGTTGTGGTACTCAGCTCCGTAACGACTGGTGCGCTGCACATACAGAGAGAGGCAGGGTGTGAGCTGGCTGGTGTTTCCTCGTGGGGATGTGGGGGTGCCTCCCTATGGCCAGCACTGCTGAGGGACCATCCACACACTGGCAACTATATGGACGACATGTGCCACATATGGGGACAGGGCTCCCGTCAATACAAATGAATGACCAGTAAGCTAGTAACTATCAGCTGCACCACCCGAGCTTCCCACGGCAGTCGCCGAACACGATACAACATGTAGTTCAAAACAAAGTGCAGCCAGAAGGTACATACATTTGCAAAAACTCAATTACAGAATTACTGGAGAGGTCAGCTCAGGTATTATCACCATCAAATCTATACCAACGGCCTGAATTCCACTCCACCTAAGTTGTATGCACCCACATAATGTTACAGTCTTACAGTCCCTCCGATCTCTTTTCAGTACGGGCATTTCACTCTACAAAATGGTTACTACGAGACACTACTTGAAGAAATTCATCTGTAATACTGAGTCCACAATCAGACTAATGTCACGATAATGTAAATATCACGAAACCTGGTATAATCAGGTGACAGTCTACAACACTTGTAAACTCAAGTTTATTGCAATAAATGACATTCCAGAAACTTAAGTTTCAACTTTAAATTACATGACTAAGACATTTGTATTACAATTAAGCAACTATTGTCTCTTAAGTAAGTATGAAAGATCTTAAATATCATTTTGGCCACATGTAAGCATGTGTGTGCAAATGTTGAAATGACATAGCATAAAGTTTTGTGTTAGATGATTCAAACCCAGCAAGTAATAGGATTGTTAACTAAGGGCAATAATACATTACATATCCAAATATAGCTAGATGCGAATCTGAAATGTTGAGAAAGTATTTTGTACCTTCACTGGGATTTGAATCCAGCACCTATCATTGTTTTCTAACCACAAATACACATTAAACATCTGCTTAGACTAGCTGTAGCGCGATTTGCATATGTCTGAAACGGAAATAACTTAATGGAAACTTCTGTGTGGAGTGGAAATCTGCCTGCATGCATCATCGTTGTTGACTGCACACAAGAAAATGTTTATTATCGAATTCCTTTTTGCCAGTTGCTACGAGTGACATGTCTTAACTTGAAATGATGGCCCGAAAAGTTTTGTGTGACAGTTGAAATCAACACCACCCATCATTGTTGAAAAGACACGTAGAGGCGATAAAAATAAAAATTACTTTTCTCCTTTGGTTTGATGAGCACATATTACTATTTCAAATGACACAATGAAATTATTTGCAGACAACCACAAATACAACGGATGCTAACTACTATGGACATATCCCTGGGAACAATTTCTTAGCACAAAAGACCTTTGTCACACCAGATGCATATTGTTACATTCTGAGGACTCATTAGCCTCTGATTGTACATTTTTTTCTAAGGACCAAACATTTTCATTTTATCAAGTTAAGGCCCAATGGCTCAAATGTCCACCCAACCATCCTGGTTTACATTTTCCTTTTTTTTTTTAAACTGATCAATGCAAATGCTGTGGCCTTTCCCTTGAAATGCCACTATCTATTTCCTTTCCCACATTTGAGTGCTGTAGATTCTGCTTCGTCTCTTATGGTCTTGCAGTCGATAGGACGTTTAACACTAAATTACTTCTTTCTTTCTTCCGCAATATTTGCTATTGAATTAAAGTGTTGCATGATGGTTAACTGGTCACATTTCATGACGTTTGCCAGTAATCAATTGGGCCATACTGGTAAACCACCACATCAAGACAAACCAACTCAAAATTAGAAAATTATTTTCCGATTTGATTTGTTCAGCGCACTTACCACATACACGCACAAAATACTTTGTGCACCATTTTCAAAGGCTTAAACAACAATCTTCATGACCATCAAGAGTACAACATTCAGTAAGTCACTCCAAGAATAATTTATAACTTCCAATAAAAAATTATGGCTGATAACTAAACTTATTGCAACCTGTATGAGAACATGTAAAACAAAATCTCTATGATCTTATGCATGAATCTACTTGTTTCAGTAAAATTATGGGTGGCCCTTTTAGGCAATATGCATCAATGTAGTACGCCACATAGAAAAAATTATGGACTTTCTCACGCAATTGCACGATACTTTTTTTAGGCCTCCTTTTACCACCTGGAATTTATCTGGAGGGATTATCTGTGCTACGTAAGCTACGTTTACTGAAGACAAGTCTCGTCTTTGCAATGACCGGTTGTGTTAATAGTAACAGAAGAAACTACAATAATGAATGACCTCTTCAAAAAAACATTATATTGGATAAACAAAGCTGCTTAGTACCACCTCAAAGTAAAAAATAAATTTCTTCAGAAATTATAACAAAAGGAATCCACTTCGAGAATAACAATGGACCCATTCTCAGAACAGCAACTGCGTATGATTGACTTACTTATAAATCAAATGCATCTCTTCTCTCAGTAAAATTATATGCCTTAGCACAAAAATAAAGAAATAGAAAATAATTAACTTTCCTTGACACAATACCACACTACTGCAGCTATTAATACAACAAAGGTACCAGGAGAACGTTCTGGAAGTTTGATTGATACTTGTCACCGAGTTTTGTTCTATGATCTAGTGTTGGTGCTACCTAAACTCTTAGAAGATGACAGCTGCTCAGGTGGGAGAAACATTTCCTGCAAAAATTTCCATAGGCTACAATAATTCCAGTAAGGCAGCTGACAATTATGTGATTTTATTTCATCGATTACAAAATCAAGTCGAAAGTACACATTAGGTAGGTAAGGCCACTAGTGAAAGTTGATTATTGGTAAACAAGGAAAAGAATGTTTTGTAAAGGCTGTAATTAACCTCCAGGAAAAGGAAACGCTCATCCAGTGAGGAGCAATCCTCCGCTATCAACAAAACAATGGCACTGGACTAAAAGTTTGATGGTCTGTTAAAATAGGCTCTAGCTTCATATGATTAAGCTCTGTGTTCGAGTCACTGATCAGCCGAACACTAAACAACTATGAAAAGACCCTCTTAGCTTCTGCTGAGTTCAGTTAAACAACATAGTCCGACAATTAGAAGCTCACCATCAACCTTTCCTATACCAGAAATTTTATTTCATTACTGAACCAATGATCATGTCGATTATGTAGAGTGCTGTATCTGTCGTATGTAGAGTCTTTTATCTGTAATGGAAATTCTTTGGTAACGTATACATATTTCAGTTATGTGAACTTTTGGAACAAAGTTTAAATTAAGCTTGTTAATGTAAATAACTACTGGAATGATTATTATGTAATGCACTGTAAATGACTTGGTCCATAGTTAGGGAATGCAGGGTTGAATGTAAAAAATGTGGGGAATCCCTGCAGCTACAGAAGTAGCCTGGCAGAATGGAAAAGGTGTCGTTCACGCAAGCGGCAACTTGTCCCTTGCGACGGCTAAGGAGTCTGGCTTGAGCAGTGCTGTGGTTAATATCTCGCTAGCAGTAGCGGAACATTGTGGCTCATTCTTGCAGTTTTGAGGCAGAGGAGCTAAGAGTGTTACTTATGCACCTTTGATTCTGCATTTGGTGATACCATGTATAATGGCACGGTTTTCGGCCCTGCAAAAATATAATTCAGAAGACCTATAACAGGGCGAGGCCAACAGTACTGCCATGACTACATCGCCGCCATGTTAACAGCCACTGCAAATCACGCCACCAGTGCCACCAGCCTTCCACCAAAATGTTTATATTTGGCACTCTGTAAATGGACCAGGTATTTGCGAAATTTGGTTGATTTTCATAATAATCGTGGTATTGCTAAAAGCTCTGTCTTGCACCTGTGATTATCCCAAATCACAAACCTCACCAGGAATCCTATCCTAGTGAATTTAATTCCGAGTGTGCTAATTTATCATGAAAAGACTATTCAGAAATAGTTGTGATTACTTTCTGATGTGTGGAGTTGTGTTTAAAGTTCAGTTTTATAGTTTGAGAAATACTACACTGCCAGTGTGGTTTTCAATCTATCTGCAATCATTTTCTTAAATAATTTGCCTTACTTAAAAAAGTACCAGTAAATAGTAAAGTTGTTAGTTAAAAGAATAATAATATTGAATAGAAGTAAAAAAGATTATTAATTATGCACTTTGATCAGAATTACAAAGCTCTATCACTGTTCATTTTATGAGTAGGTGTTTGAACTTGAATATAAAATTTTTTTGGCATTTGCACAGTCAACCATATTTTGAGAAGGTTAAAAGACTGCTTTTCAAAGCACACTTGTTATTTGAAGAGTTATAGTTTGTTGTGCTTCACTTAATGAATAATTATTCATGACAATACTCACAATTTCCCATACACACTTGAGTAGTTTTGTTAATGAGCATGGTTCATCAAACCATTAAAGTTTAATAGCCCTCATGTGCTAGGCCAGTTGGTTAATGAAGCAAAGCAAAGGTCCCTCCAGAGCCACTGTAGTTAGATTTGCTTTCTGTTTAATTGCTTCAAACTGAGCTCAAGAAAGAAATATTTACTGTGTTTGCTATTTTAATGCAAGCTGGTTCATGTAATGGCATAGAGAAACTCTACTAAGCAATGATGTTATAGAGTATGATCATAATAAACCCCGATTTAAATCAGAATCATTTCATGCTCTGCGCTGTTCAGTAATGCTATTAGTATCATGTGTGTTGGTGACCAGTTGTATTAACTGCTGCATCTAGTTCATTCAAGGTACATCGTCTTCACTTCCAAGTTAGTACTACATTTATCTGCAAGGTTAGGTTACTGTGTTCTAGTGCGAACAGATGTCAAGTAAGAGTTTAGTAGATGTTAAGCAAAGTTAGGTTAGCCCTAGCACTGCCTTGAGCTTTATTACATTGTTTGACAAAAATTCCTAATTAGGCTGGCGACATATTAATACGTAATATTAAACTTGTTTTTGTGCTGGGGAAAATCTGTTCCTCACCCACCTGTTTAGTGTTAGTTATACTCTGCTGGAGTGTTTTGGAAGTGAATCCCAGTCAAACAGATTGTTTGTTCTGTTCCCATTAGGTTATCTCACAGTCACAACTTTCTCAAAAATTCCTCATAGAGGTTTAATGTAATCACTGACTGCCATTTATGGTGGTCGGTGTTACCATTACAAGCACTCCCTTTGGAGGAGCCCTCCTGCACCATTCCACCACATGATGGCTGACTTGCTGCTAGTACATTTGTATGGCTGCTTCGGTATCTTGGCATTTTCAGCTCTTAAGGAGGGAGGCAGAGCTTTAGTTGGTAAAGACATTTCCAGCTGGAGTACATCACAACCAGACACACATTATAGAATCAGATATTGGATTTTAAGGTGTACCCAGGACCAGATGTACAGTCAGATCACAATTTAGTTATGACAATGAGTGAAGTAAATTTTAAGAGAGTTGTTACGTGAATTCAGTGTGTAAATAAATAGGATACTGAAGTACACAGGAATGGAATGTGAATTTTAACTTCTATGAGGCTCTAGATAATCTGATATTGAATGGCGATCAAACGAATTTTCAAGTTCGTCTATATAATCGATGAGAGACAATTCATAACAACAGACAGCCAGAAAAAGACATCCAAACACTACAGAAGTGACCAAGCGCTGGTAAGTGTGATAGCTTACGCACAATGAGCCAAACAGCTCATGAATCCAACTTACTGACAAAAATAACAATATCCAGAAGAATGGAAGACAAAGCTTATGATCTGTTTGAGGATGCTAAATTTGGAGTAATGGATCCAGGGAGGACAACTTGACCTTCAACCTTATAGTGGCAGGAATGTGTGAGAAAAATCAAGAGATATTTATTGGATTTGTAGATCTTTACCTGACATTTGACAGCATGAAACAGTGAATTTTTTTTTCTCTAAAAGGTACGTATATGGTACAGCAGATAACATAGAATATGAGCAATAATCAACAAGAATTGGTACTCTGAATCAAAGATGATTAAAGATAAAGATGCAGGTAGTCTCCACAAATGTTCAGATGAACACTGAAGAATCATTGGTGGAATTGAAGAAACTTCCAGGAATTTAATTAAAACTGAAGGTGAAAACGATTTTGTTTAATAAAATTCACTGGTGATATTTCTGTGTTCACTGGAAGTCTGAATGAATCACCAGACTTGATGAATGTAAGAAATAGTTGAATGAACACTAAATCAGGATTAATGAATGGAAGAAAGAGGAAAGTATTGCTGAGTAGCAGAAATAACATTGGTGGCAATGTTTACATCGGAATTAAGGACCACGCAGTAGACTGCTTGTAGTGACTATTACACATGAAGCTAATTTACACTGAGGGACAGAGCGTGGTTGTCACAAGGAGTAATGTTGCATGGGAAAGCAGGAGATTCCTTGTAAAACAAAGTTACTAATACCAAGGATAGGCCTTAATTTGTATTGGATGTCCCTTAATGTATGTTTGGAGCACAGTACTGCATAAAAATTAATCGTGGATTATGGAAAAAAACAAGAGGGGAATCTAAGCATTCCAAATTTGGTGCTATACAAGGATGTTTAAACTAGGTGAACTCATAACAGAACTGTGGAACGTCTCTGCAGAACAGGTGAGGATATTGTGATATGTGGAAAACTGTGACAAGTACGAGGGTCAGCATAGTAAGTTATATTTGAAGGCATCAGGGAATAACTGCCGTGGCACTAGAGGTAGTTGTTGAGGTTAAAAACTGAAGGGAAAGACAGAGGAATGCATACCACAAATGACAGTGGATTCTGGGTGCTCATGGCACTGTAAATCTGTTGCTCACACAGATAGACACATTGTCAACAGGAGGCAGAGTTTCTGTTTCGCATGTCTGTGGTTACAGGGACTGGCTGTTACAGCAGTGGGGCAACCAAGGTGGACCACTCCCTGACAAGCTAAGGCTCTGCTGACGTTTGCTTCTGGCTGGTGCTTGCAGAGTGTAATTTTTGTTACTAACAGAAACTTTATAGCAAATTATTGGGTTGTTTTTCCTGCCTCATTCCTGACGAGAACCAAAAATGGTCTCATAAATGTGTGTATGTGTGACCTCTGCTAGATCATTCCAATACATCTAGAGTAACATACAATTATCTCATTTGACATTGTGTTACACATTCAGTGCACTCATACTCTACCTGCCACTAAATTTTCTGTGGATGACATTGCATGAATTATTGCTGGCATTGGTTTGCTGATCTTGATGAGAATAAGTCACTGAACTGTTGACAATAGCTATTTTCTCTACCAACCTATTCTTAATTAACCTCTCTCCCATGATACTATGATCTATTCCTGAGGATACCACCCATGAATGTATGTTCTGATGCTTTTGAGTATTTATTTCTGATCTACCTTACAATGTTGTGTGTGTGTGTGTGTGTGTGTGTGTGTTGAGGGAACTCACCGCATTTGAGAGACAGTGGCCTTATCAGGTTGAGTAGTCGTGGGCTGCGCAGCAGCAGGTGTCTGGCGAAGTGCGCTGGCAGAGGTGGCGGCAGCGGCGGAGGTGGTGGTGGTTCTGGTTGTGGTACTCAGCTCCGTAACGACTGGTGCGCTGCACATACAGAGAGAGGCAGGGTGTGAGCTGGCTGGTGTTTCCTCGTGGGGATGTGGGGGTGCCTCCCTATGGCCAGCACTGCTGAGGGACCATCCACACACTGGCAACTATATGGACGACATGTGCCACATATGGGGACAGGGCTCCCGTCAATACAAATGAATGACCAGTAAGCTAGTAACTATCAGCTGCACCACCCGAGCTTCCCACGGCAGTCGCCGAACACGATACAACATGTAGTTCAAAACAAAGTGCAGCCAGAAGGTACATACATTTGCAAAAACTCAATTACAGAATTACTGGAGAGGTCAGCTCAGGTATTATCACCATCAAATCTATACCAACGGCCTGAATTCCACTCCACCTAAGTTGTATGCACCCACATAATGTTACAGTCTTACAGTCCCTCCGATCTCTTTTCAGTACGGGCATTTCACTCTACAAAATGGTTACTACGAGACACTACTTGAAGAAATTCATCTGTAATACTGAGTCCACAATCAGACTAATGTCACGATAATGTAAATATCACGAAACCTGGTATAATCAGGTGACAGTCTACAACACTTGTAAACTCAAGTTTATTGCAATAAATGACATTCCAGAAACTTAAGTTTCAACTTTAAATTACATGACTAAGACATTTGTATTACAATTAAGCAACTATTGTCTCTTAAGTAAGTATGAAAGATCTTAAATATCATTTTGGCCACATGTAAGCATGTGTGTGCAAATGTTGAAATGACATAGCATAAAGTTTTGTGTTAGATGATTCAAACCCAGCAAGTAATAGGATTGTTAACTAAGGGCAATAATACATTACATATCCAAATATAGCTAGATGCGAATCTGAAATGTTGAGAAAGTATTTTGTACCTTCACTGGGATTTGAATCCAGCACCTATCATTGTTTTCTAACCACAAATACACATTAAACATCTGCTTAGACTAGCTGTAGCGCGATTTGCATATGTCTGAAACGGAAATAACTTAATGGAAACTTCTGTGTGGAGTGGAAATCTGCCTGCATGCATCATCGTTGTTGACTGCACACAAGAAAATGTTTATTATCGAATTCCTTTTTGCCAGTTGCTACGAGTGACATGTCTTAACTTGAAATGATGGCCCGAAAAGTTTTGTGTGACAGTTGAAATCAACACCACCCATCATTGTTGAAAAGACACGTAGAGGCGATAAAAATAAAAATTACTTTTCTCCTTTGGTTTGATGAGCACATATTACTATTTCAAATGACACAATGAAATTATTTGCAGACAACCACAAATACAACGGATGCTAACTACTATGGACATATCCCTGGGAACAATTTCTTAGCACAAAAGACCTTTGTCACACCAGATGCATATTGTTACATTCTGAGGACTCATTAGCCTCTGATTGTACATTTTTTTCTAAGGACCAAACATTTTCATTTTATCAAGTTAAGGCCCAATGGCTCAAATGTCCACCCAACCATCCTGGTTTACATTTTCCTTTCTTTTTTTTAAACTGATCAATGCAAATGCTGTGGCCTTTCCCTTGAAATGCCACTATCTATTTCCTTTCCCACATTTGAGTGCTGTAGATTCTGCTTCGTCTCTTATGGTCTTGCAGTCGATAGGACGTTTAACACTAAATTACTTCTTTCTTTCTTCCGCAATATTTGCTATTGAATTAAAGTGTTGCATGATGGTTAACTGGTCACATTTCATGACGTTTGCCAGTAATCAATTGGGCCATACTGGTAAACCACCACATCAAGACAAACCAACTCAAAATTAGAAAATTATTTTCCGATTTGATTTGTTCAGCGCACTTACCACATACACGCACAAAATACTTTGTGCACCATTTTCAAAGGCTTAAACAACAATCTTCATGACCATCAAGAGTACAACATTCAGTAAGTCACTCCAAGAATAATTTATAACTTCCAATAAAAAATTATGGCTGATAACTAAACTTATTGCAACCTGTATGAGAACATGTAAAACAAAATCTCTATGATCTTATGCATGAATCTACTTGTTTCAGTAAAATTATGGGTGGCCCTTTTAGGCAATATGCATCAATGTAGTACGCCACATAGAAAAAATTATGGACTTTCTCACGCAATTGCACGATACTTTTTTTAGGCCTCCTTTTACCACCTGGAATTTATCTGGAGGGATTATCTGTGCTACGTAAGCTACGTTTACTGAAGACAAGTCTCGTCTTTGCAATGACCGGTTGTGTTAATAGTAACAGAAGAAACTACAATAATGAATGACCTCTTCAAAAAAACATTATATTGGATAAACAAAGCTGCTTAGTACCACCTCAAAGTAAAAAATAAATTTCTTCAGAAATTATAACAAAAGGAATCCACTTCGAGAATAACAATGGACCCATTCTCAGAACAGCAACTGCGTATGATTGACTTACTTATAAATCAAATGCATCTCTTCTCTCAGTAAAATTATATGCCTTAGCACAAAAATAAAGAAATAGAAAATAATTAACTTTCCTTGACACAATACCACACTACTGCAGCTATTAATACAACAAAGGTACCAGGAGAACGTTCTGGAAGTTTGATTGATACTTGTCACCGAGTTTTGTTCTATGATCTAGTGTTGGTGCAACCTAAACTCTTAGAAGATGACAGCTGCTCAGGTGGGAGAAACATTTCCTGCAAAAATTTCCATAGGCTACAATAATTCCAGTAAGGCAGCTGACAATTATGTGATTTTATTTCATCGATTACAAAATCAAGTCGAAAGTACACATTAGGTAGGTAAGGCCACTAGTGAAAGTTGATTATTGGTAAACAAGGAAAAGAATGTTTTGTAAAGGCTGTAATTAACCTCCAGGAAAAGGAAACGCTCATCCAGTGAGGAGCAATCCTCCGCTATCAACAAAACAATGGCACTGGACTAAAAGTTTGATGGTCTGTTAAAATAGGCTCTGGCTTCATATGATTAAGCTCTGTGTTCGAGTCACTGATCAGCCGAACACTAAACAACTATGAAAAGACCCTCTTAGCTTCTGCTGAGTTCAGTTAAACAACATAGTCCGACAATTAGAAGCTCACCATCAACCTTTCCTATACCAGAAATTTTATTTCATTACTGAACCAATGATCATGTCGATTATGTAGAGTGCTGTATCTGTCGTATGTAGAGTCTTTTATCTGTAATGGAAATTCTTTGGTAACGTATACATATTTCAGTTATGTGAACTTTTGGAACAAAGTTTAAATTAAGCTTGTTAATGTAAATAACTACTGGAATGATTATTATGTAATGCACTGTAAATGACTTGGTCCATAGTTAGGGAATGCAGGGTTGAATGTAAAAAATGTGGGGAATCCCTGCAGCTACAGAAGTAGCCTGGCAGAATGGAAAAGGTGTCGTTCACGCAAGCGGCAACTTGTCCCTTGCGACGGCTAAGGAGTCTGGCTTGAGCAGTGCTGTGGTTAATATCTCGCTAGCAGTAGCGGAACATTGTGGCTCATTCTTGCAGTTTTGAGGCAGAGGAGCTAAGAGTGTTACTTATGCACCTTTGATTCTGCATTTGGTGATACCATGTATAATGGCACGGTTTTCGGCCCTGCAAAAATATAATTCAGAAGACCTATAACAGGGCGAGGCCAACAGTACTGCCATGACTACATCGCCGCCATGTTAACAGCCACTGCAAATCACGCCACCAGTGCCACCAGCCTTCCACCAAAATGTTTATATTTGGCACTCTGTAAATGGACCAGGTATTTGCGAAATTTGGTTGATTTTCATAATAATCGTGGTATTGCTAAAAGCTCTGTCTTGCACCTGTGATTATCCCAAATCACAAACCTCACCAGGAATCCTATCCTAGTGAATTTAATTCCGAGTGTGCTAATTTATCATGAAAAGACTATTCAGAAATAGTTGTGATTACTTTCTGATGTGTGGAGTTGTGTTTAAAGTTCAGTTTTATAGTTTGAGAAATACTACACTGCCAGTGTGGTTTTCAATCTATCTGCAATCATTTTCTTAAATAATTTGCCTTACTTAAAAAAGTACCAGTAAATAGTAAAGTTGTTAGTTAAAAGAATAATAATATTGAATAGAAGTAAAAAAGATTATTAATTATGCACTTTGATCAGAATTACAAAGCTCTATCACTGTTCATTTTATGAGTAGGTGTTTGAACTTGAATATAAATTTTTTTTGGCATTTGCACAGTCAACCATATTTTGAGAAGGTTAAAAGACTGCTTTTCAAAGCACACTTGTTATTTGAAGAGTTATAGTTTGTTGTGCTTCACTTAATGAATAATTATTCATGACAATACTCACAATTTCCCATACACACTTGAGTAGTTTTGTTAATGAGCATGGTTCATCAAACCATTAAAGTTTAATAGCCCTCATGTGCTAGGCCAGTTGGTTAATGAAGCAAAGCAAAGGTCCCTCCAGAGCCACTGTAGTTAGATTTGCTTTCTGTTTAATTGCTTCAAACTGAGCTCAAGAAAGAAATATTTACTGTGTTTGCTATTTTAATGCAAGCTGGTTCATGTAATGGCATAGAGAAACTCTACTAAGCAATGATGTTATAGAGTATGATCATAATAAACCCCGATTTAAATCAGAATCATTTCATGCTCTGCGCTGTTCAGTAATGCTATTAGTATCATGTGTGTTGGTGACCAGTTGTATTAACTGCTGCATCTAGTTCATTCAAGGTACATCGTCTTCACTTCCAAGTTAGTACTACATTTATCTGCAACGTTAGGTTACTGTGTTCTAGTGCGAACAGATGTCAAGTAAGAGTTTAGTAGATGTTAAGCAAAGTTAGGTTAGCCCTAGCACTGCCTTGAGCTTTATTACATTGTTTGACAAAAATTCCTAATTAGGCTGGCGACATATTAATACGTAATATTAAACTTGTTTTTGTGCTGGGGAAAATCTGTTCCTCACCCACCTGTTTAGTGTTAGTTATACTCTGCTGGAGTGTTTTGGAAGTGAATCCCAGTCAAACAGATTGTTTGTTCTGTTCCCATTAGGTTATCTCACGGTCACAACTTTCTCAAAAATTCCTCATAGAGGTTTAATGTAATCACTGACTGCCATTTATGGTGGTCGGTGTTACCATTACAAGCACTCCCTTTGGAGGAGCCCTCCTGCACCATTCCACCACATGATGGCTGACTTGCTGCTAGTACATTTGTATGGCTGCTTCGGTATCTTGGCATTTTCAGCTCTTAAGGAGGGAGGCAGAGCTTTAGTTGGTAAAGACATTTCCAGCTGGAGTACATCACAACCAGACACACATTATAGAATCAGATATTGGATTTTAAGGTGTACCCAGGACCAGATGTACAGTCAGATCACAATTTAGTTATGACAATGAGTGAAGTAAATTTTAAGAGAGTTGTTACGTGAATTCAGTGTGTAAATAAATAGGATACTGAAGTACACAGGAATGGAATGTGAATTTTAACTTCTATGAGGCTCTAGATAATCTGATATTGAATGGCGATCAAACGAATTTTCAAGTTCGTCTATATAATCGATGAGAGACAATTCATAACAACAGACAGCCAGAAAAAGACATCCAAACACTACAGAAGTGACCAAGCGCTGGTAAGTGTGATAGCTTACGCACAATGAGCCAAACAGCTCATGAATCCAACTTACTGACAAAAATAACAATATCCAGAAGAATGGAAGACAAAGCTTATGATCTGTTTGAGGATGCTAAATTTGGAGTAATGGATCCAGGGACGACAACTTGACCTTCAACCTTATAGTGGCAGGAATGTGTGAGAAAAATCAAGAGATATTTATTGGATTTGTAGATTTTTACCTGACATTTGACAGCATGAAACAGTGAATTTTTTTTTCTCTAAAAGGTACGTATATGGTACAGCAGATAACATAGAATATGAGCAATAATCAACAAGAATTGGTACTCTGAATCAAAGATGATTAAAGATAAAGATGCAGGTAGTCTCCACAAATGTTCAGATGAACACAGAAGAATCATTGGTGGAATTGAAGAAACTTCCAGGAATTTAATTAAAACTGAAGGTGAAAACGATTTTGTTTAATAAAATTCACTGGTGATATTTCTGTGTTCACTGAAAGTCTGAATGAATCACCAGAGTTGATGAATGTAAGAAATAGTTGAATGAACACTAAATCAGGATTAATGAATGGAAGAAAGAGGAAAGTATTGCTGAGTAGCAGAAATAACATTGGTGGCAATGTTTACATCGGAATTAAGGACCACGCAGTAGACTGCTTGTAGTGACTATTACACATGAAGCTAATTTACACTGAGGGACAGAGCGTGGTTGTCACAAGGAGTAATGTTGCATGGGAAAGCAGGAGATTCCTTGTAAAACAAAGTTACTAATACCAAGGATAGGCCTTAATTTGTATTGGATGTCCCTTAATGTATGTTTGGAGCACAGTACTGCATAAAAATTAATCGTGGATTATGGAAAAAAACAAGAGGGGAATCTAAGCATTCCAAATTTGGTGCTATACAAGGATGTTTAAACTAGGTGAACTCATAACAGAACTGTGGAACGTCTCTGCAGAACAGGTGAGGATATTGTGATATGTGGAAAACTGTGACAAGTACGAGGGTCAGCATAGTAAGTTATATTTGAAGGCATCAGGGAATAACTGCCGTGGCACTAGAGGTAGTTGTTGAGGTTAAAAACTGAAGGGAAAGACAGAGGAATGCATACCACAAATGACAGTGGATTCTGGGTGCTCATGGCACTGTAAATCTGTTGCTCACACAGATAGACACATTGTCAACAGGAGGCAGAGTTTCTGTTTCGCATGTCTGTGGTTACAGGGACTGGCTGTTACAGCAGTGAGGCAACCAAGGTGGACCACTCCCTGACAAGCTAAGGCTCTGCTGACGTTTGCTTCTGGCTGGTGCTTGCAGAGTGTAATTTTTGTTACTAACAGAAACTTTATAGCAAATTATTGGGTTGTTTTTCCTGCCTCATTCCTGACGAGAACCAAAAATGGTCTCATAAATGTGTGTATGTGTGACCTCTGCTAGATCATTCCAATACATCTAGAGTAACATACAATTATCTCATTTGACATTGTGTTACACATTCAGTGCACTCATACTCTACCTGCCACTAAATTTTCTGTGGATGACATTGCATGAATTATTGCTGGCATTGGTTTGCTGATCTTGATGAGAATAAGTCACTGAACTGTTGACAATAGCTATTTTCTCTACCAACCTATTCTTAATTAACCTCTCTCCCATGATACTATGATCTATTCCTGAGGATACCACCCATGAATGTATGTTCTGATGCTTTTGAGTATTTATTTCTGATCTACCTTACAATGTTGTGTGTGTGTGTGTGTGTGTGTGTGTGTGTGTTGAGGGAACTCACCGCATTTGAGAGACAGTGGCCTTATCAGGTTGAGTAGTCGTGGGCTGCGCAGCAGCAGGTGTCTGGCGAAGTGCGCTGGCAGAGGTGGCGGCAGCGGCGGAGGTGGTGGTGGTTCTGGTTGTGGTACTCAGCTCCGTAACGACTGGTGCGCTGCACATACAGAGAGAGGCAGGGTGTGAGCTGGCTGGTGTTTCCTCGTGGGGATGTGGGGGTGCCTCCCTATGGCCAGCACTGCTGAGGGACCATCCACACACTGGCAACTATATGGACGACATGTGCCACATATGGGGACAGGGCTCCCGTCAATACAAATGAATGACCAGTAAGCTAGTAACTATCAGCTGCACCACCCGTGCTTCCCACGGCAGTCGCCGAACACGATACAACATGTAGTTCAAAACAAAGTGCAGCCAGAAGGTACATACATTTGCAAAAACTCAATTACAGAATTACTGGAGAGGTCAGCTCAGGTATTATCACCATCAAATCTATACCAACGGCCTGAATTCCACTCCACCTAAGTTGTATGCACCCACATAATGTTACAGTCTTACAGTCCCTCCGATCTCTTTTCAGTACGGGCATTTCACTCTACAAAATGGTTACTACGAGACACTACTTGAAGAAATTCATCTGTAATACTGAGTCCACAATCAGACTAATGTCACGATAATGTAAATATCACGAAACCTGGTATAATCAGGTGACAGTCTACAACACTTGTAAACTCAAGTTTATTGCAATAAATGACATTCCAGAAACTTAAGTTTCAACTTTAAATTACATGACTAAGACATTTGTATTACAATTAAGCAACTATTGTCTCTTAAGTAAGTATGAAAGATCTTAAATATCATTTTGGCCACATGTAAGCATGTGTGTGCAAATGTTGAAATGACATAGCATAAAGTTTTGTGTTAGATGATTCAAACCCAGCAAGTAATAGGATTGTTAACTAAGGGCAATAATACATTACATATCCAAATATAGCTAGATGCGAATCTGAAATGTTGAGAAAGTATTTTGTACCTTCACTGGGATTTGAATCCAGCACCTATCATTGTTTTCTAACCACAAATACACATTAAACATCAGCTTAGACTAGCTGTAGCGCGATTTGCATATGTCTGAAACGGAAATAACTTAATGGAAACTTCTGTGTGGAGTGGAAATCTGCCTGCATGCATCATCGTTGTTGACTGCACACAAGAAAATGTTTATTATCGAATTCCTTTTTGCCAGTTGCTACGAGTGACATGTCTTAACTTGAAATGATGGCCCGAAAAGTTTTGTTTGACAGTTGAAATCAACACCACCCATCATTGTTGAAAAGACACGTAGAGGCGATAAAAATAAAAATTACTTTTCTCCTTTGGTTTGATGAGCACATATTACTATTTCAAATGACACAATGAAATTATTTGCAGACAACCACAAATACAACGGATGCTAACTACTATGGACATATCCCTGGGAACAATTTCTTAGCACAAAAGACCTTTGTCACACCAGATGCATATTGTTACATTCTGAGGACTCATTAGCCTCTGATTGTACATTTTTTTCTAAGGACCAAACATTTTCATTTTATCAAGTTAAGGCCCAATGGCTCAAATGTCCATCCAACCATCCTGGTTTACATTTTCCTTTCTTTTTTTTAAACTGATCAATGCAAATGCTGTGGCCTTTCCCTTGAAATGCCACTATCTATTTCCTTTCCCACATTTGAGTGCTGTAGATTCTGCTTCGTCTCTTATGGTCTTGCAGTCGATAGGACGTTTAACACTAAATTACTTCTTTCTTTCTTCCGCAATATTTGCTATTGAATTAAAGTGTTGCATGATGGTTAACTGGTCACATTTCATGACGTTTGCCAGTAATCAATTGGGCCATACTGGTAAACCACCACATCAAGACAAACCAACTCAAAATTAGAAAATTATTTTCCGATTTGATTTGTTCAGCGCACTTACCACATACACGCACAAAATACTTTGTGCACCATTTTCAAAGGCTTAAACAACAATCTTCATGACCATCAAGAGTACAACATTCAGTAAGTCACTCCAAGAATAATTTATAACTTCCAATAAAAAATTATGGCTGATAACTAAACTTATTGCAACCTGTATGAGAACATGTAAAACAAAATCTCTATGATCTTATGCATGAATCTACTTGTTTCAGTAAAATTATGGGTGGCCCTTTTAGGCAATATGCATCAATGTAGTACGCCACATAGAAAAAATTATGGACTTTCTCACGCAATTGCACGATACTTTTTTTAGGCCTCCTTTTACCACCTGGAATTTATCTGGAGGGATTATCTGTGCTACGTAAGCTACGTTTACTGAAGACAAGTCTCGTCTTTGCAATGACCGGTTGTGTTAATAGTAACAGAAGAAACTACAATAATGAATGACCTCTTCAAAAAAACATTATATTGGATAAACAAAGCTGCTTAGTACCACCTCAAAGTAAAAAATAAATTTCTTCAGAAATTATAACAAAAGGAATCCACTTCGAGAATAACAATGGACCCATTCTCAGAACAGCAACTGCGTATGATTGACTTACTTATAAATCAAATGCATCTCTTCTCTCAGTAAAATTATATGCCTTAGCATAAAAATAAAGAAATAGAAAATAATTAACTTTCCTTGACACAATACCACACTACTGCAGCTATTAATACAACAAAGGTACCAGGAGAACGTTCTGGAAGTTTGATTGATACTTGTCACCGAGTTTTGTTCTATGATCTAGTGTTGGTGCAACCTAAACTCTTAGAAGATGACAGCTGCTCAGGTGGGAGAAACATTTCCTGCAAAAATTTCCATAGGCTACAATAATTCCAGTAAGGCAGCTGACAATTATGTGATTTTATTTCATCGATTACAAAATCAAGTCGAAAGTACACATTAGGTAGGTAAGGCCACTAGTGAAAGTTGATTATTGGTAAACAAGGAAAAGAATGTTTTGTAAAGGCTGTAATTAACCTCCAGGAAAAGGAAACGCTCATCCAGTGAGGAGCATCCTCCGCTATCAACAAAACAATGGCACTGGACTAAAAGTTTGATGGTCTGTTAAAATGGCTCTAGCTTCATATGATTAAGCTCTGTGTTCGAGTCACTGATCAGCCGAACACTAAACAACTATGAAAAGACCCTCTTAGCTTCTGCTGAGTTCAGTTAAACAACATAGTCCGACAATTAGAAGCTCACCATCAACCTTTCCTATACCAGAAATTTTATTTCATTACTGAACCAATGATCATGTCGATTATGTAGAGTGCTGTATCTGTCGTATGTAGAGTCTTTTATCTGTAATGGAAATTCTTTGGTAACGTATACATATTTCAGTTATGTGAACTTTTGGAACAAAGTTTAAATTAAGCTTGTTAATGTAAATAACTACTGGAATGATTATTATGTAATGCACTGTAAATGACTTGGTCCATAGTTAGGGAATGCAGGGTTGAATGTAAAAAATGTGGGGAATCCCTGCAGCTACAGAAGTAGCCTGGCAGAATGGAAAAGGTGTCGTTCACGCAAGCGGCAACTTGTCCCTTGCGACGGCTAAGGAGTCTGGCTTGAGCAGTGCTGTGGTTAATATCTCGCTAGCAGTAGCGGAACATTGTGGCTCATTCTTGCAGTTTTGAGGCAGAGGAGCTAAGAGTGTTACTTATGCACCTTTGATTCTGCATTTGGTGATACCATGTATAATGGCACGGTTTTCGGCCCTGCAAAAATATAATTCAGAAGACCTATAACAGGGCGAGGCCAACAGTACTGCCATGACTACATCGCCGCCATGTTAACAGCCACTGCAAATCACGCCACCAGTGCCACCAGCCTTCCACCAAAATGTTTATATTTGGCACTCTGTAAATGGACCAGGTATTTGCGAAATTTGGTTGATTTTCATAATAATCGTGGTATTGCTAAAAGCTCTGTCTTGCACCTGTGATTATCCCAAATCACAAACCTCACCAGGAATCCTATCCTAGTGAATTTAATTCCGAGTGTGCTAATTTATCATGAAAAGACTATTCAGAAATAGTTGTGATTACTTTCTGATGTGTGGAGTTGTGTTTAAAGTTCAGTTTTATAGTTTGAGAAATACTACACTGCCAGTGTGGTTTTCAATCTATCTGCAACCATTTTCTTAAATAATTTGCCTTACTTAAAAAAGTACCAGTAAATAGTAAAGTTGTTAGTTAAAAGAATAATAATATTGAATAGAAGTAAAAAAGATTATTAATTATGCACTTTGATCAGAATTACAAAGCTCTATCACTGTTCATTTTATGAGTAGGTGTTTGAACTTGAATATAAATTTTTTTTGGCATTTGCACAGTCAACCATATTTTGAGAAGGTTAAAAGACTGCTTTTCAAAGCACACTTGTTATTTGAAGAGTTATAGTTTGTTGTGCTTCACTTAATGAATAATTATTCATGACAATACTCACAATTTCCCATACACACTTGAGTAGTTTTGTTAATGAGCATGGTTCATCAAACCATTAAAGTTTAATAGCCCTCATGTGCTAGGCCAGTTGGTTAATGAAGCAAAGCAAAGGTCCCTCCAGAGCCACTGTAGTTAGATTTGCTTTCTGTTTAATTGCTTCAAACTGAGCTCAAGAAAGAAATATTTACTGTGTTTGCTATTTTAATGCAAGCTGGTTCATGTAATGGCATAGAGAAACTCTACTAAGCAATGATGTTATAGAGTATGATCATAATAAACCCCGATTTAAATCAGAATCATTTCATGCTCTGCGCTGTTCAGTAATGCTATTAGTATCATGTGTGTTGGTGACCAGTTGTATTAACTGCTGCATCTAGTTCATTCAAGGTACATCGTCTTCACTTCCAAGTTAGTACTACATTTATCTGCAAGGTTAGGTTACTGTGTTCTAGTGCGAACAGATGTCAAGTAAGAGTTTAGTAGATGTTAAGCAAAGTTAGGTTAGCCCTAGCACTGCCTTGAGCTTTATTACATTGTTTGACAAAAATTCCTAATTAGGCTGGCGACATATTAATACGTAATATTAAACTTGTTTTTGTGCTGGGGAAAATCTGTTCCTCACCCACCTGTTTAGTGTTAGTTATACTCTGCTGGAGTGTTTTGGAAGTGAATCCCAGTCAAACAGATTGTTTGTTCTGTTCCCATTAGGTTATCTCACGGTCACAACTTTCTCAAAAATTCCTCATAGAGGTTTAATGTAATCACTGACTGCCATTTATGGTGGTCGGTGTTACCATTACAAGCACTCCCTTTGGAGGAGCCCTCCTGCACCATTCCACCACATGATGGCCGACTTGCTGCTAGTACATTTGTATGGCTGCTTCGGTATCTTGGCATTTTCAGCTCTTAAGGAGGGAGGCAGAGCTTTAGTTGGTAAAGACATTTCCAGCTGGAGTACATCACAACCAGACACACATTATAGAATCAGATATTGGATTTTAAGGTGTACCCAGGACCAGATGTACAGTCAGATCACAATTTAGTTATGACAATGAGTGAAGTAAATTTTAAGAGAGTTGTTACGTGAATTCAGTGTGTAAATAAATAGGATACTGAAGTACACAGGAATGGAATGTGAATTTTAACTTCTATGAGGCTCTAGATAATCTGATATTGAATGGCGATCAAACGAATTTTCAAGTTCGTCTATATAATCGATGAGAGACAATTCATAACAACAGACAGCCAGAAAAAGACATCCAAACACTACAGAAGTGATCAAGCGCTGGTAAGTGTGATAGCTTACGCACAATGAGCCAAACAGCTCATGAATCCAACTTACTGACAAAAATAACAATATCCAGAAGAATGGAAGACAAAGCTTATGATCTGTTTGAGGATGCTAAATTTGGAGTAATGGATCCAGGGAGGACAACTTGACCTTCAACCTTATAGTGGCAGGAATGTGTGAGAAAAATCAAGAGATATTTATTGGATTTGTAGATCTTTACCTGACATTTGACAGCATGAAACAGTGAATTTTTTTTTCTCTAAAAGGTACGTATATGGTACAGCAGATAACATAGAATATGAGCAATAATCAACAAGAATTGGTACTCTGAATCAAAGATGATTAAAGATAAAGATGCAGGTAGTCTCCACAAATGTTCAGATGAACACTGAAGAATCATTGGTGGAATTGAAGAAACTTCCAGGAATTTAATTAAAACTGAAGGTGAAAACGATTTTGTTTAATAAAATTCACTGGTGATATTTCTGTGTTCACTGAAAGTCTGAATGAATCACCAGACTTGATGAATGTAAGAAATAGTTGAATGAACACTAAATCAGGATTAATGAATGGAAGAAAGAGGAAAGTATTGCTGAGTAGCAGAAATAACATTGGTGGCAATGTTTACATCGGAATTAAGGACCACGCAGTAGACTGCTTGTAGTGACTATTACACATGAAGCTAATTTACACTGAGGGACAGAGCGTGGTTGTCACAAGGAGTAATGTTGCATGGGAAAGCAGGAGATTCCTTGTAAAACAAAGTTACTAATACCAAGGATAGGCCTTAATTTGTATTGGATGTCCCTTAATGTATGTTTGGAGCACAGTACTGCATAAAAATTAATCGTGGATTATGGAAAAAAACAAGAGGGGAATCTAAGCATTCCAAATTTGGTGCTATACAAGGATGTTTAAACTAGGTGAACTCATAACAGAACTGTGGAACGTCTCTGCAGAACAGGTGAGGATATTGTGATATGTGGAAAACTGTGACAAGTACGAGGGTCAGCATAGTAAGTTATATTTGAAGGCATCAGGGAATAACTGCCGTGGCACTAGAGGTAGTTGTTGAGGTTAAAAACTGAAGGGAAAGACAGAGGAATGCATACCACAAATGACAGTGGATTCTGGGTGCTCATGGCACTGTAAATCTGTTGCTCACACAGATAGACACATTGTCAACAGGAGGCAGAGTTTCTGTTTCGCATGTCTGTGGTTACAGGGACTGGCTGTTACAGCAGTGGGGCAACCAAGGTGGACCACTCCCTGACAAGCTAAGGCTCTGCTGACGTTTGCTTCTGGCTGGTGCTTGCAGAGTGTAATTTTTGTTACTAACAGAAACTTTATAGCAAATTATTGGGTTGTTTTTCCTGCCTCATTCCTGACGAGAACCAAAAATGGTCTCATAAATGTGTGTATGTGTGACCTCTGCTAGATCATTCCAATACATCTAGAGTAACATACAATTATCTCATTTGACATTGTGTTACACATTCAGTGCACTCATACTCTACCTGCCACTAAATTTTCTGTGGATGACATTGCATGAATTATTGCTGGCATTGGTTTGCTGATCTTGATGAGAATAAGTCACTGAACTGTTGACAATAGCTATTTTCTCTACCAACCTATTCTTAATTAACCTCTCTCCCATGATACTATGATCTATTCCTGAGGATACCACCCATGAATGTATGTTCTGATGCTTTTGAGTATTTATTTCTGATCTACCTTACAATGTTGTGTGTGTGTGTGTGTGTGTGTGTGTGTGTGTTGAGGGAACTCACCGCATTTGAGAGACAGTGGCCTTATCAGGTTGAGTAGTCGTGGGCTGCGCAGCAGCAGGTGTCTGGCGAAGTGCGCTGGCAGAGGTGGCGGCAGCGGCGGAGGTGGTGGTGGTTCTGGTTGTGGTACTCAGCTCCGTAACGACTGGTGCGCTGCACATACAGAGAGAGGCAGGGTGTGAGCTGGCTGGCGTTTCCTCGTGGGGATGTGGGGGTGCCTCCCTATGGCCAGCACTGCTGAGGGACCATCCACACACTGGCAACTATATGGACGACATGTGCCACATATGGGGACAGGGCTCCCGTCAATACAAATGAATGACCAGTAAGCTAGTAACTATCAGCTGCACCACCCGAGCTTCCCACGGCAGTCGCCGAACACGATACAACATGTAGTTCAAAACAAAGTGCAGCCAGAAGGTACATACATTTGCAAAAACTCAATTACAGAATTACTGGAGAGGTCAGCTCAGGTATTATCACCATCAAATCTATACCAACGGCCTGAATTCCACTCCACCTAAGTTGTATGCACCCACATAATGTTACAGTCTTACAGTCCCTCCGATCTCTTTTCAGTACGGGCATTTCACTCTACAAAATGGTTACTACGAGACACTACTTGAAGAAATTCATCTGTAATACTGAGTCCACAATCAGACTAATGTCACGATAATGTAAATATCACGAAACCTGGTATAATCAGGTGACAGTCTACAACAATTGTAAACTCAAGTTTATTGCAATAAATGACATTCCAGAAACTTAAGTTTCAACTTTAAATTACATGACTAAGACATTTGTATTACAATTAAGCAACTATTGTCTCTTAAGTAAGTATGAAAGATCTTAAATATCATTTTGGCCACATGTAAGCATGTGTGTGCAAATGTTGAAATGACATAGCATAAAGTTTTGTGTTAGATGATTCAAACCCAGCAAGTAATAGGATTGTTAACTAAGGGCAATAATACATTACATATCCAAATATAGCTAGATGCGAATCTGAAATGTTGAGAAAGTATTTTGTACCTTCACTGGGATTTGAATCCAGCACCTATCATTGTTTTCTAACCACAAATACACATTAAACATCTGCTTAGACTAGCTGTAGCGAGATTTGCATATGTCTGAAACGGAAATAACTTAATGGAAACTTCTGTGTGGAGTGGAAATCTGCCTGCATGCATCATCGTTGTTGACTGCACACAAGAAAATGTTTATTATCGAATTCCTTTTTGCCAGTTGCTACGAGTGACATGTCTTAACTTGAAATGATGGCCCGAAAAGTTTTGTGTGACAGTTGAAATCAACACCACCCATCATTGTTGAAAAGACACGTAGAGGCGATAAAAATAAAAATTACTTTTCTCCTTTGGTTTGATGAGCACATATTACTATTTCAAATGACACAATGAAATTATTTGCAGACAACCACAAATACAACGGATGCTAACTACTATGGACATATCCCTGGGAACAATTTCTTAGCACAAAAGACCTTTGTCACACCAGATGCATATTGTTACATTCTGAGGACCCATTAGCCTCTGATTGTACATTTTTTTCTAAGGACCAAACATTTTCATTTTATCAAGTTAAGGCCCGATGGCTCAAATGTCCACCCAACCATCCTGGTTTACATTTTCCTTTTTTTTTTTAAACTGATCAATGCAAATGCTGTGGCCTTTCCCTTGAAATGCCACTATCTATTTCCTTTCCCACATTTGAGTGCTGTAGATTCTGCTTCGTCTCTTATGGTCTTGCAGTCGATAGGACGTTTAACACTAAATTACTTCTTTCTTTCTTCCGCAATATTTGCTATTGAATTAAAGTGTTGCATGATGGTTAACTGGTCACATTTCATGACGTTTGCCAGTAATCAATTGGGCCATACTGGTAAACCACCACATCAAGACAAACCAACTCAAAATTAGAAAATTATTTTCCGATTTGATTTGTTCAGCGCACTTACCACATACACGCACAAAATACTTTGTGCACCATTTTCAAAGGCTTAAACAACAATCTTCATGACCATCAAGAGTACAACATTCAGTAAGTCACTCCAAGAATAATTTATAACTTCCAATAAAAAATTATGGCTGATAACTAAACTTATTGCAACCTGTATGAGAACATGTAAAACAAAATCTCTATGATCTTATGCATGAATCTACTTGTTTCAGTAAAATTATGGGTGGCCCTTTTAGGCAATATGCATCAATGTAGTACGCCACATAGAAAAAATTATGGACTTTCTCACGCAATTGCACGATACTTTTTTAGGCCTCCTTTTACCACCTGGAATTTATCTGGAGGGATTATCTGTGCTACGTAAGCTACGTTTACTGAAGACAAGTCTCGTCTTTGCAATGACCGGTTGTGTTAATAGTAACAGAAGAAACTACAATAATGAATGACCTCTTCAAAAAAACATTATATTGGATAAACAAAGCTGCTTAGTACCACCTCAAAGTAAAAAATAAATTTCTTCAGAAATTATAACAAAAGGAATCCACTTCGAGAATAACAATGGACCCATTCTCAGAACAGCAACTGCGTATGATTGACTTACTTATAAATCAAATGCATCTCTTCTCTCAGTAAAATTATATGCCTTAGCACAAAAATAAAGAAATAGAAAATAATTAACTTTCCTTGACACAATACCACACTACTGCAGCTATTAATACAACAAAGGTACCAGGAGAACGTTCTGGAAGTTTGATTGATACTTGTCACCGAGTTTTGTTCTATGATCTAGTGTTGGTGCAACCTAAACTCTTAGAAGATGACAGCTGCTCAGGTGGGAGAAACATTTCCTGCAAAAATTTCCATAGGCTACAATAATTCCAGTAAGGCAGCTGACAATTATGTGATTTTATTTCATCGATTACAAAATCAAGTCGAAAGTACACATTAGGTAGGTAAGGCCACTAGTGAAAGTTGATTATTGGTAAACAAGGAAAAGAATGTTTTGTAAAGGCTGTAATTAACCTCCAGGAAAAGGAAACGCTCTTCCAGTGAGGAGCATCCTCCGCTATCAACAAAACAATGGCACTGGACTAAAAGTTTGATGGTCTGTTAAAATGGCTCTAGCTTCATATGATTAAGCTCTGTGTTCGAGTCACTGATCAGCCGAACACTAAACAACTATGAAAAGACCCTCTTAGCTTCTGCTGAGTTCAGTTAAACAACATAGTCCGACAATTAGAAGCTCACCATCAACCTTTCCTATACCAGAAATTTTATTTCATTACTGAACCAATGATCATGTCGATTATGTAGAGTGCTGTATCTGTCGTATGTAGAGTCTTTTATCTGTAATGGAAATTCTTTGGTAACGTATACATATTTCAGTTATGTGAACTTTTGGAACAAAGTTTAAATTAAGCTTGTTAATGTAAATAACTACTGGAATGATTATTATGTAATGCACTGTAAATGACTTGGTCCATAGTTAGGGAATGCAGGGTTGAATGTAAAAAATGTGGGGAATCCCTGCAGCTACAGAAGTAGCCTGGCAGAATGGAAAAGGTGTCGTTCACGCAAGCGGCAACTTGTCCCTTGCGACGGCTAAGGAGTCTGGCTTGAGCAGTGCTGTGGTTAATATCTCGCTAGCAGTAGCGGAACATTGTGGCTCATTCTTGCAGTTTTGAGGCAGAGAAGCTAAGAGTGTTACTTATGCACCTTTGATTCTGCATTTGGTGATACCATGTATAATGGCACGGTTTTCGGCCCTGCAAAAATATAATTCAGAAGACCTATAACAGGGCGAGGCCAACAGTACTGCCATGACTACATCGCCGCCATGTTAACAGCCACTGCAAATCACGCCACCAGTGCCACCAGCCTTCCACCAAAATGTTTATATTTGGCACTCTGTAAATGGACCAGGTATTTGCGAAATTTGGTTGATTTTCATAATAATCGTGGTATTGCTAAAAGCTCTGTCTTGCACCTGTGATTATCCCAAATCACAAACCTCACCAGGAATCCTATCCTAGTGAATTTAATTCCGAGTGTGCTAATTTATCATGAAAAGACTATTCAGAAATAGTTGTGATTACTTTCTGATGTGTGGAGTTGTGTTTAAAGTTCAGTTTTATAGTTTGAGAAATACTACACTGCCAGTGTGGTTTTCAATCTATCTGCAATCATTTTCTTAAATAATTTGCCTTACTTAAAAAAGTACCAGTAAATAGTAAAGTTGTTAGTTAAAAGAATAATAATATTGAATAGAAGTAAAAAAGATTATTAATTATGCACTTTGATCAGAATTACAAAGCTCTATCACTGTTCATTTTATGAGTAGGTGTTTGAACTTGAATATAAATTTTTTTTGGCATTTGCACAGTCAACCATATTTTGAGAAGGTTAAAAGACTGCTTTTCAAAGCACACTTGTTATTTGAAGAGTTATAGTTTGTTGTGCTTCACTTAATGAATAATTATTCATGACAATACTCACAATTTCCCATACACACTTGAGTAGTTTTGTTAATGAGCATGGTTCATCAAACCATTAAAGTTTAATAGCCCTCATGTGCTAGGCCAGTTGGTTAATGAAGCAAAGCAAAGGTCCCTCCAGAGCCACTGTAGTTAGATTTGCTTTCTGTTTAATTGCTTCAAACTGAGCTCAAGAAAGAAATATTTACTGTGTTTGCTATTTTAATGCAAGCTGGTTCATGTAATGGCATAGAGAAACTCTACTAAGCAATGATGTTATAGAGTATGATCATAATAAACCCCGATTTAAATCAGAATCATTTCATGCTCTGCGCTGTTCAGTAATGCTATTAGTATCATGTGTGTTGGTGACCAGTTGTATTAACTGCTGCATCTAGTTCATTCAAGGTACATCGTCTTCACTTCCAAGTTAGTACTACATTTATCTGCAAGGTTAGGTTACTGTGTTCTAGTGCGAACAGATGTCAAGTAAGAGTTTAGTAGATGTTAAGCAAAGTTAGGTTAGCCCTAGCACTGCCTTGAGCTTTATTACATTGTTTGACAAAAATTCCTAATTAGGCTGGCGACATATTAATACGTAATATTAAACTTGTTTTTGTGCTGGGGAAAATCTGTTCCTCACCCACCTGTTTAGTGTTAGTTATACTCTGCTGGAGTGTTTTGGAAGTGAATCCCAGTCAAACAGATTGTTTGTTCTGTTCCCATTAGGTTATCTCACGGTCACAACTTTCTCAAAAATTCCTCATAGAGGTTTAATGTAATCACTGACTGCCATTTATGGTGGTCGGTGTTACCATTACAAGCACTCCCTTTGGAGGAGCCCTCCTGCACCATTCCACCACATGATGGCTGACTTGCTGCTAGTACATTTGTATGGCTGCTTCGGTATCTTGGCATTTTCAGCTCTTAAGGAGGGAGGCAGAGCTTTAGTTGGTAAAGACATTTCCAGCTGGAGTACATCACAACCAGACACACATTATAGAATCAGATATTGGATTTTAAGGTGTACCCAGGACCAGATGTACAGTCAGATCACAATTTAGTTATGACAATGAGTGAAGTAAATTTTAAGAGAGTTGTTACGTGAATTCAGTGTGTAAATAAATAGGATACTGAAGTACACAGGAATGGAATGTGAATTTTAACTTCTATGAGGCTCTAGATAATCTGATATTGAATGGCGATCAAACGAATTTTCAAGTTCGTCTATATAATCGATGAGAGACAATTCATAACAACAGACAGCCAGAAAAAGACATCCAAACACTACAGAAGTGACCAAGCGCTGGTAAGTGTGATAGCTTACGCACAATGAGCCAAACAGCTCATGAATCCAACTTACTGACAAAAATAACAATATCCAGAAGAATGGAAGACAAAGCTTATGATCTGTTTGAGGATGCTAAATTTGGAGTAATGGATCCAGGGACGACAACTTGACCTTCAACCTTATAGTGGCAGGAATGTGTGAGAAAAATCAAGAGATATTTATTGGATTTGTAGATTTTTACCTGACATTTGACAGCATGAAACAGTGAATTTTTTTTTCTCTAAAAGGTACGTATATGGTACAGCAGATAACATAGAATATGAGCAATAATCAACAAGAATTGGTACTCTGAATCAAAGATGATTAAAGATAAAGATGCAGGTAGTCTCCACAAATGTTCAGATGAACACAGAAGAATCATTGGTGGAATTGAAGAAACTTCCAGGAATTTAATTAAAACTGAAGGTGAAAACGATTTTGTTTAATAAAATTCACTGGTGATATTTCTGTGTTCACTGAAAGTCTGAATGAATCACCAGAGTTGATGAATGTAAGAAATAGTTGAATGAACACTAAATCAGGATTAATGAATGGAAGAAAGAGGAAAGTATTGCTGAGTAGCAGAAATAACATTGGTGGCAATGTTTACATCGGAATTAAGGACCACGCAGTAGACTGCTTGTAGTGACTATTACACATGAAGCTAATTTACACTGAGGGACAGAGCGTGGTTGTCACAAGGAGTAATGTTGCATGGGAAAGCAGGAGATTCCTTGTAAAACAAAGTTACTAATACCAAGGATAGGCCTTAATTTGTATTGGATGTCCCTTAATGTATGTTTGGAGCACAGTACTGCATAAAAATTAATCGTGGATTATGGAAAAAAACAAGAGGGGAATCTAAGCATTCCAAATTTGGTGCTATACAAGGATGTTTAAACTAGGTGAACTCATAACAGAACTGTGGAACGTCTCTGCAGAACAGGTGAGGATATTGTGATATGTGGAAAACTGTGACAAGTACGAGGGTCAGCATAGTAAGTTATATTTGAAGGCATCAGGGAATAACTGCCGTGGCACTAGAGGTAGTTGTTGAGGTTAAAAACTGAAGGGAAAGACAGAGGAATGCATACCACAAATGACAGTGGATTCTGGGTGCTCATGGCACTGTAAATCTGTTGCTCACACAGATAGACACATTGTCAACAGGAGGCAGAGTTTCTGTTTCGCATGTCTGTGGTTACAGGGACTGGCTGTTACAGCAGTGAGGCAACCAAGGTGGACCACTCCCTGACAAGCTAAGGCTCTGCTGACGTTTGCTTCTGGCTGGTGCTTGCAGAGTGTAATTTTTGTTACTAACAGAAACTTTATAGCAAATTATTGGGTTGTTTTTCCTGCCTCATTCCTGACGAGAACCAAAAATGGTCTCATAAATGTGTGTATGTGTGACCTCTGCTAGATCATTCCAATACATCTAGAGTAACATACAATTATCTCATTTGACATTGTGTTACACATTCAGTGCACTCATACTCTACCTGCCACTAAATTTTCTGTGGATGACATTGCATGAATTATTGCTGGCATTGGTTTGCTGATCTTGATGAGAATAAGTCACTGAACTGTTGACAATAGCTATTTTCTCTACCAACCTATTCTTAATTAACCTCTCTCCCATGATACTATGATCTATTCCTGAGGATACCACCCATGAATGTATGTTCTGATGCTTTTGAGTATTTATTTCTGATCTACCTTACAATGTTGTGTGTGTGTGTGTGTGTGTGTGTGTGTGTGTGTGTGTGTGTGTGTGTGTGTTGAGGGAACTCACCGCATTTGAGAGACAGTGGCCTTATCAGGTTGAGTAGTCGTGGGCTGCGCAGCAGCAGGTGTCTGGCGAAGTGCGCTGGCAGAGGTGGCGGCAGCGGCGGAGGTGGTGGTGGTTCTGGTTGTGGTACTCAGCTCCGTAACGACTGGTGCGCTGCACATACAGAGAGAGGCAGGGTGTGAGCTGGCTGGTGTTTCCTCGTGGGGATGTGGGGGTGCCTCCCTATGGCCAGCACTGCTGAGGGACCATCCACACACTGGCAACTATATGGACGACATGTGCCACATATGGGGACAGGGCTCCCGTCAATACAAATGAATGACCAGTAAGCTAGTAACTATCAGCTGCACCACCCGTGCTTCCCACGGCAGTCGCCGAACACGATACAACATGTAGTTCAAAACAAAGTGCAGCCAGAAGGTACATACATTTGCAAAAACTCAATTACAGAATTACTGGAGAGGTCAGCTCAGGTATTATCACCATCAAATCTATACCAACGGCCTGAATTCCACTCCACCTAAGTTGTATGCACCCACATAATGTTACAGTCTTACAGTCCCTCCGATCTCTTTTCAGTACGGGCATTTCACTCTACAAAATGGTTACTACGAGACACTACTTGAAGAAATTCATCTGTAATACTGAGTCCACAATCAGACTAATGTCACGATAATGTAAATATCACGAAACCTGGTATAATCAGGTGACAGTCTACAACACTTGTAAACTCAAGTTTATTGCAATAAATGACATTCCAGAAACTTAAGTTTCAACTTTAAATTACATGACTAAGACATTTGTATTACAATTAAGCAACTATTGTCTCTTAAGTAAGTATGAAAGATCTTAAATATCATTTTGGCCACATGTAAGCATGTGTGTGCAAATGTTGAAATGACATAGCATAAAGTTTTGTGTTAGATGATTCAAACCCAGCAAGTAATAGGATTGTTAACTAAGGGCAATAATACATTACATATCCAAATATAGCTAGATGCGAATCTGAAATGTTGAGAAAGTATTTTGTACCTTCACTGGGATTTGAATCCAGCACCTATCATTGTTTTCTAACCACAAATACACATTAAACATCAGCTTAGACTAGCTGTAGCGCGATTTGCATATGTCTGAAACGGAAATAACTTAATGGAAACTTCTGTGTGGAGTGGAAATCTGCCTGCATGCATCATCGTTGTTGACTGCACACAAGAAAATGTTTATTATCGAATTCCTTTTTGCCAGTTGCTACGAGTGACATGTCTTAACTTGAAATGATGGCCCGAAAAGTTTTGTTTGACAGTTGAAATCAACACCACCCATCATTGTTGAAAAGACACGTAGAGGCGATAAAAATAAAAATTACTTTTCTCCTTTGGTTTGATGAGCACATATTACTATTTCAAATGACACAATGAAATTATTTGCAGACAACCACAAATACAACGGATGCTAACTACTATGGACATATCCCTGGGAACAATTTCTTAGCACAAAAGACCTTTGTCACACCAGATGCATATTGTTACATTCTGAGGACTCATTAGCCTCTGATTGTACATTTTTTTCTAAGGACCAAACATTTTCATTTTATCAAGTTAAGGCCCAATGGCTCAAATGTCCATCCAACCATCCTGGTTTACATTTTCCTTTCTTTTTTTTAAACTGATCAATGCAAATGCTGTGGCCTTTCCCTTGAAATGCCACTATCTATTTCCTTTCCCACATTTGAGTGCTGTAGATTCTGCTTCGTCTCTTATGGTCTTGCAGTCGATAGGACGTTTAACACTAAATTACTTCTTTCTTTCTTCCGCAATATTTGCTATTGAATTAAAGTGTTGCATGATGGTTAACTGGTCACATTTCATGACGTTTGCCAGTAATCAATTGGGCCATACTGGTAAACCACCACATCAAGACAAACCAACTCAAAATTAGAAAATTATTTTCCGATTTGATTTGTTCAGCGCACTTACCACATACACGCACAAAATACTTTGTGCACCATTTTCAAAGGCTTAAACAACAATCTTCATGACCATCAAGAGTACAACATTCAGTAAGTCACTCCAAGAATAATTTATAACTTCCAATAAAAAATTATGGCTGATAACTAAACTTATTGCAACCTGTATGAGAACATGTAAAACAAAATCTCTATGATCTTATGCATGAATCTACTTGTTTCAGTAAAATTATGGGTGGCCCTTTTAGGCAATATGCATCAATGTAGTACGCCACATAGAAAAAATTATGGACTTTCTCACGCAATTGCACGATCCTTTTTTTAGGCCTCCTTTTACCACCTGGAATTTATCTGGAGGGATTATCTGTGCTACGTAAGCTACGTTTACTGAAGACAAGTCTCGTCTTTGCAATGACCGGTTGTGTTAATAGTAACAGAAGAAACTACAATAATGAATGACCTCTTCAAAAAAACATTATATTGGATAAACAAAGCTGCTTAGTACCACCTCAAAGTAAAAAATAAATTTCTTCAGAAATTATAACAAAAGGAATCCACTTCGAGAATAACAATGGACCCATTCTCAGAACAGCAACTGCGTATGATTGACTTACTTATAAATCAAATGCATCTCTTCTCTCAGTAAAATTATATGCCTTAGCATAAAAATAAAGAAATAGAAAATAATTAACTTTCCTTGACACAATACCACACTACTGCAGCTATTAATACAACAAAGGTACCAGGAGAACGTTCTGGAAGTTTGATTGATACTTGTCACCGAGTTTTGTTCTATGATCTAGTGTTGGTGCAACCTAAACTCTTAGAAGATGACAGCTGCTCAGGTGGGAGAAACATTTCCTGCAAAAATTTCCATAGGCTACAATAATTCCAGTAAGGCAGCTGACAATTATGTGATTTTATTTCATCGATTACAAAATCAAGTCGAAAGTACACATTAGGTAGGTAAGGCCACTAGTGAAAGTTGATTATTGGTAAACAAGGAAAAGAATGTTTTGTAAAGGCTGTAATTAACCTCCAGGAAAAGGAAACGCTCATCCAGTGAGGAGCATCCTCCGCTATCAACAAAACAATGGCACTGGACTAAAAGTTTGATGGTCTGTTAAAATGGCTCTAGCTTCATATGATTAAGCTCTGTGTTCGAGTCACTGATCAGCCGAACACTAAACAACTATGAAAAGACCCTCTTAGCTTCTGCTGAGTTCAGTTAAACAACATAGTCCGACAATTAGAAGCTCACCATCAACCTTTCCTATACCAGAAATTTTATTTCATTACTGAACCAATGATCATGTCGATTATGTAGAGTGCTGTATCTGTCGTATGTAGAGTCTTTTATCTGTAATGGAAATTCTTTGGTAACGTATACATATTTCAGTTATGTGAACTTTTGGAACAAAGTTTAAATTAAGCTTGTTAATGTAAATAACTACTGGAATGATTATTATGTAATGCACTGTAAATGACTTGGTCCATAGTTAGGGAATGCAGGGTTGAATGTAAAAAATGTGGGGAATCCCTGCAGCTACAGAAGTAGCCTGGCAGAATGGAAAAGGTGTCGTTCACGCAAGCGGCAACTTGTCCCTTGCGACGGCTAAGGAGTCTGGCTTGAGCAGTGCTGTGGTTAATATCTCGCTAGCAGTAGCGGAACATTGTGGCTCATTCTTGCAGTTTTGAGGCAGAGGAGCTAAGAGTGTTACTTATGCACCTTTGATTCTGCATTTGGTGATACCATGTATAATGGCACGGTTTTCGGCCCTGCAAAAATATAATTCAGAAGACCTATAACAGGGCGAGGCCAACAGTACTGCCATGACTACATCGCCGCCATGTTAACAGCCACTGCAAATCACGCCACCAGTGCCACCAGCCTTCCACCAAAATGTTTATATTTGGCACTCTGTAAATGGACCAGGTATTTGCGAAATTTGGTTGATTTTCATAATAATCGTGGTATTGCTAAAAGCTCTGTCTTGCACCTGTGATTATCCCAAATCACAAACCTCACCAGGAATCCTATCCTAGTGAATTTAATTCCGAGTGTGCTAATTTATCATGAAAAGACTATTCAGAAATAGTTGTGATTACTTTCTGATGTGTGGAGTTGTGTTTAAAGTTCAGTTTTATAGTTTGAGAAATACTACACTGCCAGTGTGGTTTTCAATCTATCTGCAACCATTTTCTTAAATAATTTGCCTTACTTAAAAAAGTACCAGTAAATAGTAAAGTTGTTAGTTAAAAGAATAATAATATTGAATAGAAGTAAAAAAGATTATTAATTATGCACTTTGATCAGAATTACAAAGCTCTATCACTGTTCATTTTATGAGTAGGTGTTTGAACTTGAATATAAATTTTTTTTGGCATTTGCACAGTCAACCATATTTTGAGAAGGTTAAAAGACTGCTTTTCAAAGCACACTTGTTATTTGAAGAGTTATAGTTTGTTGTGCTTCACTTAATGAATAATTATTCATGACAATACTCACAATTTCCCATACACACTTGAGTAGTTTTGTTAATGAGCATGGTTCATCAAACCATTAAAGTTTAATAGCCCTCATGTGCTAGGCCAGTTGGTTAATGAAGCAAAGCAAAGGTCCCTCCAGAGCCACTGTAGTTAGATTTGCTTTCTGTTTAATTGCTTCAAACTGAGCTCAAGAAAGAAATATTTACTGTGTTTGCTATTTTAATGCAAGCTGGTTCATGTAATGGCATAGAGAAACTCTACTAAGCAATGATGTTATAGAGTATGATCATAATAAACCCCGATTTAAATCAGAATCATTTCATGCTCTGCGCTGTTCAGTAATGCTATTAGTATCATGTGTGTTGGTGACCAGTTGTATTAACTGCTGCATCTAGTTCATTCAAGGTACATCGTCTTCACTTCCAAGTTAGTACTACATTTATCTGCAAGGTTAGGTTACTGTGTTCTAGTGCGAACAGATGTCAAGTAAGAGTTTAGTAGATGTTAAGCAAAGTTAGGTTAGCCCTAGCACTGCCTTGAGCTTTATTACATTGTTTGACAAAAATTCCTAATTAGGCTGGCGACATATTAATACGTAATATTAAACTTGTTTTTGTGCTGGGGAAAATCTGTTCCTCACCCACCTGTTTAGTGTTAGTTATACTCTGCTGGAGTGTTTTGGAAGTGAATCCCAGTCAAACAGATTGTTTGTTCTGTTCCCATTAGGTTATCTCACGGTCACAACTTTCTCAAAAATTCCTCATAGAGGTTTAATGTAATCACTGACTGCCATTTATGGTGGTCGGTGTTACCATTACAAGCACTCCCTTTGGAGGAGCCCTCCTGCACCATTCCACCACATGATGGCCGACTTGCTGCTAGTACATTTGTATGGCTGCTTCGGTATCTTGGCATTTTCAGCTCTTAAGGAGGGAGGCAGAGCTTTAGTTGGTAAAGACATTTCCAGCTGGAGTACATCACAACCAGACACACATTATAGAATCAGATATTGGATTTTAAGGTGTACCCAGGACCAGATGTACAGTCAGATCACAATTTAGTTATGACAATGAGTGAAGTAAATTTTAAGAGAGTTGTTACGTGAATTCAGTGTGTAAATAAATAGGATACTGAAGTACACAGGAATGGAATGTGAATTTTAACTTCTATGAGGCTCTAGATAATCTGATATTGAATGGCGATCAAACGAATTTTCAAGTTCGTCTATATAATCGATGAGAGACAATTCATAACAACAGACAGCCAGAAAAAGACATCCAAACACTACAGAAGTGACCAAGCGCTGGTAAGTGTGATAGCTTACGCACAATGAGCCAAACAGCTCATGAATCCAACTTACTGACAAAAATAACAATATCCAGAAGAATGGAAGACAAAGCTTATGATCTGTTTGAGGATGCTAAATTTGGAGTAATGGATCCAGGGAGGACAACTTGACCTTCAACCTTATAGTGGCAGGAATGTGTGAGAAAAATCAAGAGATATTTATTGGATTTGTAGATCTTTACCTGACATTTGACAGCATGAAACAGTGAATTTTTTTTTCTCTAAAAGGTACGTATATGGTACAGCAGATAACATAGAATATGAGCAATAATCAACAAGAATTGGTACTCTGAATCAAAGATGATTAAAGATAAAGATGCAGGTAGTCTCCACAAATGTTCAGATGAACACTGAAGAATCATTGGTGGAATTGAAGAAACTTCCAGGAATTTAATTAAAACTGAAGGTGAAAACGATTTTGTTTAATAAAATTCACTGGTGATATTTCTGTGTTCACTGGAAGTCTGAATGAATCACCAGACTTGATGAATGTAAGAAATAGTTGAATGAACACTAAATCAGGATTAATGAATGGAAGAAAGAGGAAAGTATTGCTGAGTAGCAGAAATAACATTGGTGGCAATGTTTACATCGGAATTAAGGACCACGCAGTAGACTGCTTGTAGTGACTATTACACATGAAGCTAATTTACACTGAGGGACAGAGCGTGGTTGTCACAAGGAGTAATGTTGCATGGGAAAGCAGGAGATTCCTTGTAAAACAAAGTTACTAATACCAAGGATAGGCCTTAATTTGTATTGGATGTCCCTTAATGTATGTTTGGAGCACAGTACTGCATAAAAATTAATCGTGGATTATGGAAAAAAACAAGAGGGGAATCTAAGCATTCCAAATTTGGTGCTATACAAGGATGTTTAAACTAGGTGAACTCATAACAGAACTGTGGAACGTCTCTGCAGAACAGGTGAGGATATTGTGATATGTGGAAAACTGTGACAAGTACGAGGGTCAGCATAGTAAGTTATATTTGAAGGCATCAGGGAATAACTGCCGTGGCACTAGAGGTAGTTGTTGAGGTTAAAAACTGAAGGGAAAGACAGAGGAATGCATACCACAAATGACAGTGGATTCTGGGTGCTCATGGCACTGTAAATCTGTTGCTCACACAGATAGACACATTGTCAACAGGAGGCAGAGTTTCTGTTTCGCATGTCTGTGGTTACAGGGACTGGCTGTTACAGCAGTGGGGCAACCAAGGTGGACCACTCCCTGACAAGCTAAGGCTCTGCTGACGTTTGCTTCTGGCTGGTGCTTGCAGAGTGTAATTTTTGTTACTAACAGAAACTTTATAGCAAATTATTGGGTTGTTTTTCCTGCCTCATTCCTGACGAGAACCAAAAATGGTCTCATAAATGTGTGTATGTGTGACCTCTGCTAGATCATTCCAATACATCTAGAGTAACATACAATTATCTCATTTGACATTGTGTTACACATTCAGTGCACTCATACTCTACCTGCCACTAAATTTTCTGTGGATGACATTGCATGAATTATTGCTGGCATTGGTTTGCTGATCTTGATGAGAATAAGTCACTGAACTGTTGACAATAGCTATTTTCTCTACCAACCTATTCTTAATTAACCTCTCTCCCATGATACTATGATCTATTCCTGAGGATACCACCCATGAATGTATGTTCTGATGCTTTTGAGTATTTATTTCTGATCTACCTTACAATGTTGTGTGTGTGTGTGTGTGTGTGTGTGTGTGTGTTGAGGGAACTCACCGCATTTGAGAGACAGTGACCTTATCAGGTTGAGTAGTCGTGGGCTGCGCAGCAGCAGGTGTCTGGCGAAGTGCGCTGGCAGAGGTGGCGGCAGCGGCGGAGGTGGTGGTGGTTCTGGTTGTGGTACTCAGCTCCGTAACGACTGGTGCGCTGCACATACAGAGAGAGGCAGGGTGTGAGCTGGCTGGCGTTTCCTCGTGGGGATGTGGGGGTGCCTCCCTATGGCCAGCACTGCTGAGGGACCATCCACACACTGGCAACTATATGGACGACATGTGCCACATATGGGGACAGGGCTCCCGTCAATACAAATGAATGACCAGTAAGCTAGTAACTATCAGCTGCACCACCCGAGCTTCCCACGGCAGTCGCCGAACACGATACAACATGTAGTTCAAAACAAAGTGCAGCCAGAAGGTACATACATTTGCAAAAACTCAATTACAGAATTACTGGAGAGGTCAGCTCAGGTATTATCACCATCAAATCTATACCAACGGCCTGAATTCCACTCCACCTAAGTTGTATGCACCCACATAATGTTACAGTCTTACAGTCCCTCCGATCTCTTTTCAGTACGGGCATTTCACTCTACAAAATGGTTACTACGAGACACTACTTGAAGAAATTCATCTGTAATACTGAGTCCACAATCAGACTAATGTCACGATAATGTAAATATCACGAAACCTGGTATAATCAGGTGACAGTCTACAACAATTGTAAACTCAAGTTTATTGCAATAAATGACATTCCAGAAACTTAAGTTTCAACTTTAAATTACATGACTAAGACATTTGTATTACAATTAAGCAACTATTGTCTCTTAAGTAAGTATGAAAGATCTTAAATATCATTTTGGCCACATGTAAGCATGTGTGTGCAAATGTTGAAATGACATAGCATAAAGTTTTGTGTTAGATGATTCAAACCCAGCAAGTAATAGGATTGTTAACTAAGGGCAATAATACATTACATATCCAAATATAGCTAGATGCGAATCTGAAATGTTGAGAAAGTATTTTGTACCTTCACTGGGATTTGAATCCAGCACCTATCATTGTTTTCTAACCACAAATACACATTAAACATCTGCTTAGACTAGCTGTAGCGAGATTTGCATATGTCTGAAACGGAAATAACTTAATGGAAACTTCTGTGTGGAGTGGAAATCTGCCTGCATGCATCATCGTTGTTGACTGCACACAAGAAAATGTTTATTATCGAATTCCTTTTTGCCAGTTGCTACGAGTGACATGTCTTAACTTGAAATGATGGCCCGAAAAGTTTTGTGTGACAGTTGAAATCAACACCACCCATCATTGTTGAAAAGACACGTAGAGGCGATAAAAATAAAAATTACTTTTCTCCTTTGGTTTGATGAGCACATATTACTATTTCAAATGACACAATGAAATTATTTGCAGACAACCACAAATACAACGGATGCTAACTACTATGGACATATCCCTGGAAACAATTTCTTAGCACAAAAGACCTTTGTCACACCAGATGCATATTGTTACATTCTGAGGACTCATTAGCCTCTGATTGTACATTTTTTTCTAAGGACCAAACATTTTCATTTTATCAAGTTAAGGCCCAATGGGTCAAATGTCCACCCAACCATCCTGGTTTACATTTTCCTTTCTTTTTTTTAAACTGATCAATGCAAATGCTGTGGCCTTTCCCTTGAAATGCCACTATCTATTTCCTTTCCCACATTTGAGTGCTGTAGATTCTGCTTCGTCTCTTATGGTCTTGCAGTCGATAGGACGTTTAACACTAAATTACTTCTTTCTTTCTTCCGCAATATTTGCTATTGAATTAAAGTGTTGCATGATGGTTAACTGGTCACATTTCATGACGTTTGCCAGTAATCAATTGGGCCATACTGGTAAACCACCACATCAAGACAAACCAACTCAAAATTAGAAAATTATTTTCCGATTTGATTTGTTCAGCGCACTTACCACATACACGCACAAAATACTTTGTGCACCATTTTCAAAGGCTTAAACAACAATCTTCATGACCATCAAGAGTACAACATTCAGTAAGTCACTCCAAGAATAATTTATAACTTCCAATAAAAAATTATGGCTGATAACTAAACTTATTGCAACCTGTATGAGAACATGTAAAACAAAATCTCTATGATCTTATGCATGAATCTACTTGTTTCAGTAAAATTATGGGTGGCCCTTTTAGGCAATATGCATCAATGTAGTACGCCACATAGAAAAAATTATGGACTTTCTCACGCAATTGCACGATACTTTTTTAGGCCTCCTTTTACCACCTGGAATTTATCTGGAGGGATTATCTGTGCTACGTAAGCTACGTTTACTGAAGACAAGTCTCGTCTTTGCAATGACCGGTTGTGTTAATAGTAACAGAAGAAACTACAATAATGAATGACCTCTTCAAAAAAACATTATATTGGATAAACAAAGCTGCTTAGTACCACCTCAAAGTAAAAAATAAATTTCTTCAGAAATTATAACAAAAGGAATCCACTTCGAGAATAACAATGGACCCATTCTCAGAACAGCAACTGCGTATGATTGACTTACTTATAAATCAAATGCATCTCTTCTCTCAGTAAAATTATATGCCTTAGCACAAAAATAAAGAAATAGAAAATAATTAACTTTCCTTGACACAATACCACACTACTGCAGCTATTAATACAACAAAGGTACCAGGAGAACGTTCTGGAAGTTTGATTGATACTTGTCACCGAGTTTTGTTCTATGATCTAGTGTTGGTGCAACCTAAACTCTTAGAAGATGACAGCTGCTCAGGTGGGAGAAACATTTCCTGCAAAAATTTCCATAGGCTACAATAATTCCAGTAAGGCAGCTGACAATTATGTGATTTTATTTCATCGATTACAAAATCAAGTCGAAAGTACACATTAGGTAGGTAAGGCCACTAGTGAAAGTTGATTATTGGTAAACAAGGAAAAGAATGTTTTGTAAAGGCTGTAATTAACCTCCAGGAAAAGGAAACGCTCATCCAGTGAGGAGCATCCTCCGCTATCAACAAAACAATGGCACTGGACTAAAAGTTTGATGGTCTGTTAAAATGGCTCTAGCTTCATATGATTAAGCTCTGTGTTCGAGTCACTGATCAGCCGAACACTAAACAACTATGAAAAGACCCTCTTAGCTTCTGCTGAGTTCAGTTAAACAACATAGTCCGACAATTAGAAGCTCACCATCAACCTTTCCTATACCAGAAATTTTATTTCATTACTGAACCAATGATCATGTCGATTATGTAGAGTGCTGTATCTGTCGTATGTAGAGTCTTTTATCTGTAATGGAAATTCTTTGGTAACGTATACATATTTCAGTTATGTGAACTTTTGGAACAAAGTTTAAATTAAGCTTGTTAATGTAAATAACTACTGGAATGATTATTATGTAATGCACTGTAAATGACTTGGTCCATAGTTAGGGAATGCAGGGTTGAATGTAAAAAATGTGGGGAATCCCTGCAGCTACAGAAGTAGCCTGGCAGAATGGAAAAGGTGTCGTTCACGCAAGCGGCAACTTGTCCCTTGCGACGGCTAAGGAGTCTGGCTTGAGCAGTGCTGTGGTTAATATCTCGCTAGCAGTAGCGGAACATTGTGGCTCATTCTTGCAGTTTTGAGGCAGAGGAGCTAAGAGTGTTACTTATGCACCTTTGATTCTGCATTTGGTGATACCATGTATAATGGCACGGTTTTCGGCCCTGCAAAAATATAATTCAGAAGACCTATAACAGGGCGAGGCCAACAGTACTGCCATGACTACATCGCCGCCATGTTAACAGCCACTGCAAATCACGCCACCAGTGCCACCAGCCTTCCACCAAAATGTTTATATTTGGCACTCTGTAAATGGACCAGGTATTTGCGAAATTTGGTTGATTTTCATAATAATCGTGGTATTGCTAAAAGCTCTGTCTTGCACCTGTGATTATCCCAAATCACAAACCTCACCAGGAATCCTATCCTAGTGAATTTAATTCCGAGTGTGCTAATTTATCATGAAAAGACTATTCAGAAATAGTTGTGATTACTTTCTGATGTGTGGAGTTGTGTTTAAAGTTCAGTTTTATAGTTTGAGAAATACTACACTGCCAGTGTGGTTTTCAATCTATCTGCAATCATTTTCTTAAATAATTTGCCTTACTTAAAAAAGTACCAGTAAATAGTAAAGTTGTTAGTTAAAAGAATAATAATATTGAATAGAAGTAAAAAAGATTATTAATTATGCACTTTGATCAGAATTACAAAGCTCTATCACTGTTCATTTTATGAGTAGGTGTTTGAACTTGAATATAAAATTTTTTTGGCATTTGCACAGTCAACCATATTTTGAGAAGGTTAAAAGACTGCTTTTCAAAGCACACTTGTTATTTGAAGAGTTATAGTTTGTTGTGCTTCACTTAATGAATAATTATTCATGACAATACTCACAATTCCCCATACACACTTGAGTAGTTTTGTTAATGAGCATGGTTCATCAAACCATTAAAGTTTAATAGCCCTCATGTGCTAGGCCAGTTGGTTAATGAAGCAAAGCAAAGGTCCCTCCAGAGCCACTGTAGTTAGATTTGCTTTCTGTTTAATTGCTTCAAACTGAGCTCAAGAAAGAAATATTTACTGTGTTTGCTATTTTAATGCAAGCTGGTTCATGTAATGGCATAGAGAAACTCTACTAAGCAATGATGTTATAGAGTATGATCATAATAAACCCCGATTTAAATCAGAATCATTTCATGCTCTGCGCTGTTCAGTAATGCTATTAGTATCATGTGTGTTGGTGACCAGTTGTATTAACTGCTGCATCTAGTTCATTCAAGGTACATCGTCTTCACTTCCAAGTTAGTACTACATTTATCTGCAAGGTTAGGTTACTGTGTTCTAGTGCGAACAGATGTCAAGTAAGAGTTTAGTAGATGTTAAGCAAAGTTAGGTTAGCCCTAGCACTGCCTTGAGCTTTATTACATTGTTTGACAAAAATTCCTAATTAGGCTGGCGACATATTAATACGTAATATTAAACTTGTTTTTGTGCTGGGGAAAATCTGTTCCTCACCCACCTGTTTAGTGTTAGTTATACTCTGCTGGAGTGTTTTGGAAGTGAATCCCAGTCAAACAGATTGTTTGTTCTGTTCCCATTAGGTTATCTCACGGTCACAACTTTCTCAAAAATTCCTCATAGAGGTTTAATGTAATCACTGACTGCCATTTATGGTGGTCGGTGTTACCATTACAAGCACTCCCTTTGGAGGAGCCCTCCTGCACCATTCCACCACATGATGGCTGACTTGCTGCTAGTACATTTGTATGGCTGCTTCGGTATCTTGGCATTTTCAGCTCTTAAGGAGGGAGGCAGAGCTTTAGTTGGTAAAGACATTTCCAGCTGGAGTACATCACAACCAGACACACATTATAGAATCAGATATTGGATTTTAAGGTGTACCCAGGACCAGATGTACAGTCAGATCACAATTTAGTTATGACAATGAGTGAAGTAAATTTTAAGAGAGTTGTTACGTGAATTCAGTGTGTAAATAAATAGGATACTGAAGTACACAGGAATGGAATGTGAATTTTAACTTCTATGAGGCTCTAGATAATCTGATATTGAATGGCGATCAAACGAATTTTCAAGTTCGTCTATATAATCGATGAGAGACAATTCATAACAACAGACAGCCAGAAAAAGACATCCAAACACTACAGAAGTGACCAAGCGCTGGTAAGTGTGATAGCTTACGCACAATGAGCCAAACAGCTCATGAATCCAACTTACTGACAAAAATAACAATATCCAGAAGAATGGAAGACAAAGCTTATGATCTGTTTGAGGATGCTAAATTTGGAGTAATGGATCCAGGGACGACAACTTGACCTTCAACCTTATAGTGGCAGGAATGTGTGAGAAAAATCAAGAGATATTTATTGGATTTGTAGATTTTTACCTGACATTTGACAGCATGAAACAGTGAATTTTTTTTTCTCTAAAAGGTACGTATATGGTACAGCAGATAACATAGAATATGAGCAATAATCAACAAGAATTGGTACTCTGAATCAAAGATGATTAAAGATAAAGATGCAGGTAGTCTCCACAAATGTTCAGATGAACACAGAAGAATCATTGGTGGAATTGAAGAAACTTCCAGGAATTTAATTAAAACTGAAGGTGAAAACGATTTTGTTTAATAAAATTCACTGGTGATATTTCTGTGTTCACTGAAAGTCTGAATGAATCACCAGAGTTGATGAATGTAAGAAATAGTTGAATGAACACTAAATCAGGATTAATGAATGGAAGAAAGAGGAAAGTATTGCTGAGTAGCAGAAATAACATTGGTGGCAATGTTTACATCGGAATTAAGGACCACGCAGTAGACTGCTTGTAGTGACTATTACACATGAAGCTAATTTACACTGAGGGACAGAGCGTGGTTGTCACAAGGAGTAATGTTGCATGGGAAAGCAGGAGATTCCTTGTAAAACAAAGTTACTAATACCAAGGATAGGCCTTAATTTGTATTGGATGTCCCTTAATGTATGTTTGGAGCACAGTACTGCATAAAAATTAATCGTGGATTATGGAAAAAAACAAGAGGGGAATCTAAGCATTCCAAATTTGGTGCTATACAAGGATGTTTAAACTAGGTGAACTCATAACAGAACTGTGGAACGTCTCTGCAGAACAGGTGAGGATATTGTGATATGTGGAAAACTGTGACAAGTACGAGGGTCAGCATAGTAAGTTATATTTGAAGGCATCAGGGAATAACTGCCGTGGCACTAGAGGTAGTTGTTGAGGTTAAAAACTGAAGGGAAAGACAGAGGAATGCATACCACAAATGACAGTGGATTCTGGGTGCTCATGGCACTGTAAATCTGTTGCTCACACAGATAGACACATTGTCAACAGGAGGCAGAGTTTCTGTTTCGCATGTCTGTGGTTACAGGGACTGGCTGTTACAGCAGTGAGGCAACCAAGGTGGACCACTCCCTGACAAGCTAAGGCTCTGCTGACGTTTGCTTCTGGCTGGTGCTTGCAGAGTGTAATTTTTGTTACTAACAGAAACTTTATAGCAAATTATTGGGTTGTTTTTCCTGCCTCATTCCTGACGAGAACCAAAAATGGTCTCATAAATGTGTGTATGTGTGACCTCTGCTAGATCATTCCAATACATCTAGAGTAACATACAATTATCTCATTTGACATTGTGTTACACATTCAGTGCACTCATACTCTACCTGCCACTAAATTTTCTGTGGATGACATTGCATGAATTATTGCTGGCATTGGTTTGCTGATCTTGATGAGAATAAGTCACTGAACTGTTGACAATAGCTATTTTCTCTACCAACCTATTCTTAATTAACCTCTCTCCCATGATACTATGATCTATTCCTGAGGATACCACCCATGAATGTATGTTCTGATGCTTTTGAGTATTTATTTCTGATCTACCTTACAATGTTGTGTGTGTGTGTGTGTGTGTGTGTGTGTGTGTGTGTGTGTGTGTGTGTGTGTGTGTGTGTGTGTTGAGGGAACTCACCGCATTTGAGAGACAGTGGCCTTATCAGGTTGAGTAGTCGTGGGCTGCGCAGCAGCAGGTGTCTGGCGAAGTGCGCTGGCAGAGGTGGCGGCAGCGGCGGAGGTGGTGGTGGTTCTGGTTGTGGTACTCAGCTCCGTAACGACTGGTGCGCTGCACATACAGAGAGAGGCAGGGTGTGAGCTGGCTGGTGTTTCCTCGTGGGGATGTGGGGGTGCCTCCCTATGGCCAGCACTGCTGAGGGACCATCCACACACTGGCAACTATATGGACGACATGTGCCACATATGGGGACAGGGCTCCCGTCAATACAAATGAATGACCAGTAAGCTAGTAACTATCAGCTGCACCACCCGTGCTTCCCACGGCAGTCGCCGAACACGATACAACATGTAGTTCAAAACAAAGTGCAGCCAGAAGGTACATACATTTGCAAAAACTCAATTACAGAATTACTGGAGAGGTCAGCTCAGGTATTATCACCATCAAATCTATACCAACGGCCTGAATTCCACTCCACCTAAGTTGTATGCACCCACATAATGTTACAGTCTTACAGTCCCTCCGATCTCTTTTCAGTACGGGCATTTCACTCTACAAAATGGTTACTACGAGACACTACTTGAAGAAATTCATCTGTAATACTGAGTCCACAATCAGACTAATGTCACGATAATGTAAATATCACGAAACCTGGTATAATCAGGTGACAGTCTACAACACTTGTAAACTCAAGTTTATTGCAATAAATGACATTCCAGAAACTTAAGTTTCAACTTTAAATTACATGACTAAGACATTTGTATTACAATTAAGCAACTATTGTCTCTTAAGTAAGTATGAAAGATCTTAAATATCATTTTGGCCACATGTAAGCATGTGTGTGCAAATGTTGAAATGACATAGCATAAAGTTTTGTGTTAGATGATTCAAACCCAGCAAGTAATAGGATTGTTAACTAAGGGCAATAATACATTACATATCCAAATATAGCTAGATGCGAATCTGAAATGTTGAGAAAGTATTTTGTACCTTCACTGGGATTTGAATCCAGCACCTATCATTGTTTTCTAACCACAAATACACATTAAACATCAGCTTAGACTAGCTGTAGCGCGATTTGCATATGTCTGAAACGGAAATAACTTAATGGAAACTTCTGTGTGGAGTGGAAATCTGCCTGCATGCATCATCGTTGTTGACTGCACACAAGAAAATGTTTATTATCGAATTCCTTTTTGCCAGTTGCTACGAGTGACATGTCTTAACTTGAAATGATGGCCCGAAAAGTTTTGTTTGACAGTTGAAATCAACACCACCCATCATTGTTGAAAAGACACGTAGAGGCGATAAAAATAAAAATTACTTTTCTCCTTTGGTTTGATGAGCACATATTACTATTTCAAATGACACAATGAAATTATTTGCAGACAACCACAAATACAACGGATGCTAACTACTATGGACATATCCCTGGGAACAATTTCTTAGCACAAAAGACCTTTGTCACACCAGATGCATATTGTTACATTCTGAGGACTCATTAGCCTCTGATTGTACATTTTTTTCTAAGGACCAAACATTTTCATTTTATCAAGTTAAGGCCCAATGGCTCAAATGTCCATCCAACCATCCTGGTTTACATTTTCCTTTCTTTTTTTTAAACTGATCAATGCAAATGCTGTGGCCTTTCCCTTGAAATGCCACTATCTATTTCCTTTCCCACATTTGAGTGCTGTAGATTCTGCTTCGTCTCTTATGGTCTTGCAGTCGATAGGACGTTTAACACTAAATTACTTCTTTCTTTCTTCCGCAATATTTGCTATTGAATTAAAGTGTTGCATGATGGTTAACTGGTCACATTTCATGACGTTTGCCAGTAATCAATTGGGCCATACTGGTAAACCACCACATCAAGACAAACCAACTCAAAATTAGAAAATTATTTTCCGATTTGATTTGTTCAGCGCACTTACCACATACACGCACAAAATACTTTGTGCACCATTTTCAAAGGCTTAAACAACAATCTTCATGACCATCAAGAGTACAACATTCAGTAAGTCACTCCAAGAATAATTTATAACTTCCAATAAAAAATTATGGCTGATAACTAAACTTATTGCAACCTGTATGAGAACATGTAAAACAAAATCTCTATGATCTTATGCATGAATCTACTTGTTTCAGTAAAATTATGGGTGGCCCTTTTAGGCAATATGCATCAATGTAGTACGCCACATAGAAAAAATTATGGACTTTCTCACGCAATTGCACGATCCTTTTTTTAGGCCTCCTTTTACCACCTGGAATTTATCTGGAGGGATTATCTGTGCTACGTAAGCTACGTTTACTGAAGACAAGTCTCGTCTTTGCAATGACCGGTTGTGTTAATAGTAACAGAAGAAACTACAATAATGAATGACCTCTTCAAAAAAACATTATATTGGATAAACAAAGCTGCTTAGTACCACCTCAAAGTAAAAAATAAATTTCTTCAGAAATTATAACAAAAGGAATCCACTTCGAGAATAACAATGGACCCATTCTCAGAACAGCAACTGCGTATGATTGACTTACTTATAAATCAAATGCATCTCTTCTCTCAGTAAAATTATATGCCTTAGCACAAAAATAAAGAAATAGAAAATAATTAACTTTCCTTGACACAATACCACACTACTGCAGCTATTAATACAACAAAGGTACCAGGAGAACGTTCTGGAAGTTTGATTGATACTTGTCACCGAGTTTTGTTCTATGATCTAGTGTTGGTGCAACCTAAACTCTTAGAAGATGACAGCTGCTCAGGTGGGAGAAACATTTCCTGCAAAAATTTCCATAGGCTACAATAATTCCAGTAAGGCAGCTGACAATTATGTGATTTTATTTCATCGATTACAAAATCAAGTCGAAAGTACACATTAGGTAGGTAAGGCCACTAGTGAAAGTTGATTATTGGTAAACAAGGAAAAGAATGTTTTGTAAAGGCTGTAATTAACCTCCAGGAAAAGGAAACGCTCATCCAGTGAGGAGCATCCTCCGCTATCAACAAAACAATGGCACTGGACTAAAAGTTTGATGGTCTGTTAAAATGGCTCTAGCTTCATATGATTAAGCTCTGTGTTCGAGTCACTGATCAGCCGAACACTAAACAACTATGAAAAGACCCTCTTAGCTTCTGCTGAGTTCAGTTAAACAACATAGTCCGACAATTAGAAGCTCACCATCAACCTTTCCTATACCAGAAATTTTATTTCATTACTGAACCAATGATCATGTCGATTATGTAGAGTGCTGTATCTGTCGTATGTAGAGTCTTTTATCTGTAATGGAAATTCTTTGGTAACGTATACATATTTCAGTTATGTGAACTTTTGGAACAAAGTTTAAATTAAGCTTGTTAATGTAAATAACTACTGGAATGATTATTATGTAATGCACTGTAAATGACTTGGTCCATAGTTAGGGAATGCAGGGTTGAATGTAAAAAATGTGGGGAATCCCTGCAGCTACAGAAGTAGCCTGGCAGAATGGAAAAGGTGTCGTTCACGCAAGCGGCAACTTGTCCCTTGCGACGGCTAAGGAGTCTGGCTTGAGCAGTGCTGTGGTTAATATCTCGCTAGCAGTAGCGGAACATTGTGGCTCATTCTTGCAGTTTTGAGGCAGAGGAGCTAAGAGTGTTACTTATGCACCTTTGATTCTGCATTTGGTGATACCATGTATAATGGCACGGTTTTCGGCCCTGCAAAAATATAATTCAGAAGACCTATAACAGGGCGAGGCCAACAGTACTGCCATGACTACATCGCCGCCATGTTAACAGCCACTGCAAATCACGCCACCAGTGCCACCAGCCTTCCACCAAAATGTTTATATTTGGCACTCTGTAAATGGACCAGGTATTTGCGAAATTTGGTTGATTTTCATAATAATCGTGGTATTGCTAAAAGCTCTGTCTTGCACCTGTGATTATCCCAAATCACAAACCTCACCAGGAATCCTATCCTAGTGAATTTAATTCCGAGTGTGCTAATTTATCATGAAAAGACTATTCAGAAATAGTTGTGATTACTTTCTGATGTGTGGAGTTGTGTTTAAAGTTCAGTTTTATAGTTTGAGAAATACTACACTGCCAGTGTGGTTTTCAATCTATCTGCAATCATTTTCTTAAATAATTTGCCTTACTTAAAAAAGTACCAGTAAATAGTAAAGTTGTTAGTTAAAAGAATAATAATATTGAATAGAAGTAAAAAAGATTATTAATTATGCACTTTGATCAGAATTACAAAGCTCTATCACTGTTCATTTTATGAGTAGGTGTTTGAACTTGAATATAAATTTTTTTTGGCATTTGCACAGTCAACCATATTTTGAGAAGGTTAAAAGACTGCTTTTCAAAGCACACTTGTTATTTGAAGAGTTATAGTTTGTTGTGCTTCACTTAATGAATAATTATTCATGACAATACTCACAATTTCCCATACACACTTGAGTAGTTTTGTTAATGAGCATGGTTCATCAAACCATTAAAGTTTAATAGCCCTCATGTGCTAGGCCAGTTGGTTAATGAAGCAAAGCAAAGGTCCCTCCAGAGCCACTGTAGTTAGATTTGCTTTCTGTTTAATTGCTTCAAACTGAGCTCAAGAAAGAAATATTTACTGTGTTTGCTATTTTAATGCAAGCTGGTTCATGTAATGGCATAGAGAAACTCTACTAAGCAATGATGTTATAGAGTATGATCATAATAAACCCCGATTTAAATCAGAATCATTTCATGCTCTGCGCTGTTCAGTAATGCTATTAGTATCATGTGTGTTGGTGACCAGTTGTATTAACTGCTGCATCTAGTTCATTCAAGGTACATCGTCTTCACTTCCAAGTTAGTACTACATTTATCTGCAAGGTTAGGTTACTGTGTTCTAGTGCGAACAGATGTCAAGTAAGAGTTTAGTAGATGTTAAGCAAAGTTAGGTTAGCCCTAGCACTGCCTTGAGCTTTATTACATTGTTTGACAAAAATTCCTAATTAGGCTGGCGACATATTAATACGTAATATTAAACTTGTTTTTGTGCTGGGGAAAATCTGTTCCTCACCCACCTGTTTAGTGTTAGTTATACTCTGCTGGAGTGTTTTGGAAGTGAATCCCAGTCAAACAGATTGTTTGTTCTGTTCCCATTAGGTTATCTCACGGTCACAACTTTCTCAAAAATTCCTCATAGAGGTTTAATGTAATCACTGACTGCCATTTATGGTGGTCGGTGTTACCATTACAAGCACTCCCTTTGGAGGAGCCCTCCTGCACCATTCCACCACATGATGGCCGACTTGCTGCTAGTACATTTGTATGGCTGCTTCGGTATCTTGGCATTTTCAGCTCTTAAGGAGGGAGGCAGAGCTTTAGTTGGTAAAGACATTTCCAGCTGGAGTACATCACAACCAGACACACATTATAGAATCAGATATTGGATTTTAAGGTGTACCCAGGACCAGATGTACAGTCAGATCACAATTTAGTTATGACAATGAGTGAAGTAAATTTTAAGAGAGTTGTTACGTGAATTCAGTGTGTAAATAAATAGGATACTGAAGTACACAGGAATGGAATGTGAATTTTAACTTCTATGAGGCTCTAGATAATCTGATATTGAATGGCGATCAAACGAATTTTCAAGTTCGTCTATATAATCGATGAGAGACAATTCATAACAACAGACAGCCAGAAAAAGACATCCAAACACTACAGAAGTGACCAAGCGCTGGTAAGTGTGATAGCTTACGCACAATGAGCCAAACAGCTCATGAATCCAACTTACTGACAAAAATAACAATATCCAGAAGAATGGAAGACAAAGCTTATGATCTGTTTGAGGATGCTAAATTTGGAGTAATGGATCCAGGGAGGACAACTTGACCTTCAACCTTATAGTGGCAGGAATGTGTGAGAAAAATCAAGAGATATTTATTGGATTTGTAGATCTTTACCTGACATTTGACAGCATGAAACAGTGAATTTTTTTTTCTCTAAAAGGTACGTATATGGTACAGCAGATAACATAGAATATGAGCAATAATCAACAAGAATTGGTACTCTGAATCAAAGATGATTAAAGATAAAGATGCAGGTAGTCTCCACAAATGTTCAGATGAACACTGAAGAATCATTGGTGGAATTGAAGAAACTTCCAGGAATTTAATTAAAACTGAAGGTGAAAACGATTTTGTTTAATAAAATTCACTGGTGATATTTCTGTGTTCACTGGAAGTCTGAATGAATCACCAGACTTGATGAATGTAAGAAATAGTTGAATGAACACTAAATCAGGATTAATGAATGGAAGAAAGAGGAAAGTATTGCTGAGTAGCAGAAATAACATTGGTGGCAATGTTTACATCGGAATTAAGGACCACGCAGTAGACTGCTTGTAGTGACTATTACACATGAAGCTAATTTACACTGAGGGACAGAGCGTGGTTGTCACAAGGAGTAATGTTGCATGGGAAAGCAGGAGATTCCTTGTAAAACAAAGTTACTAATACCAAGGATAGGCCTTAATTTGTATTGGATGTCCCTTAATGTATGTTTGGAGCACAGTACTGCATAAAAATTAATCGTGGATTATGGAAAAAAACAAGAGGGGAATCTAAGCATTCCAAATTTGGTGCTATACAAGGATGTTTAAACTAGGTGAACTCATAACAGAACTGTGGAACGTCTCTGCAGAACAGGTGAGGATATTGTGATATGTGGAAAACTGTGACAAGTACGAGGGTCAGCATAGTAAGTTATATTTGAAGGCATCAGGGAATAACTGCCGTGGCACTAGAGGTAGTTGTTGAGGTTAAAAACTGAAGGGAAAGACAGAGGAATGCATACCACAAATGACAGTGGATTCTGGGTGCTCATGGCACTGTAAATCTGTTGCTCACACAGATAGACACATTGTCAACAGGACGCAGAGTTTCTGTTTCGCATGTCTGTGGTTACAGGGACTGGCTGTTACAGCAGTGGGGCAACCAAGGTGGACCACTCCCTGACAAGCTAAGGCTCTGCTGACGTTTGCTTCTGGCTGGTGCTTGCAGAGTGTAATTTTTGTTACTAACAGAAACTTTATAGCAAATTATTGGGTTGTTTTTCCTGCCTCATTCCTGACGAGAACCAAAAATGGTCTCATAAATGTGTGTATGTGTGACCTCTGCTAGATCATTCCAATACATCTAGAGTAACATACAATTATCTCATTTGACATTGTGTTACACATTCAGTGCACTCATACTCTACCTGCCACTAAATTTTCTGTGGATGACATTGCATGAATTATTGCTGGCATTGGTTTGCTGATCTTGATGAGAATAAGTCACTGAACTGTTGACAATAGCTATTTTCTCTACCAACCTATTCTTAATTAACCTCTCTCCCATGATACTATGATCTATTCCTGAGGATACCACCCATGAATGTATGTTCTGATGCTTTTGAGTATTTATTTCTGATCTACCTTACAATGTTGTGTGTGTGTGTGTGTGTGTGTGTGTGTTGAGGGAACTCACCGCATTTGAGAGACAGTGGCCTTATCAGGTTGAGTAGTCGTGGGCTGCGCAGCAGCAGGTGTCTGGCGAAGTGCGCTGGCATAGGTGGCGGCAGCGGCGGAGGTGGTGGTGGTTCTGGTTGTGGTACTCAGCTCCGTAACGACTGGTGCGCTGCACATACAGAGAGAGGCAGGGTGTGAGCTGGCTGGCGTTTCCTCGTGGGGATGTGGGGGTGCCTCCCTATGGCCAGCACTGCTGAGGGACCATCCACACACTGGCAACTATATGGACGACATGTGCCACATATGGGGACAGGGCTCCCGTCAATACAAATGAATGACCAGTAAGCTAGTAACTATCAGCTGCACCACCCGAGCTTCCCACGGCAGTCGCCGAACACGATACAACATGTAGTTCAAAACAAAGTGCAGCCAGAAGGTACATACATTTGCAAAAACTCAATTACAGAATTACTGGAGAGGTCAGCTCAGGTATTATCACCATCAAATCTATACCAACGGCCTGAATTCCACTCCACCTAAGTTGTATGCACCCACATAATGTTACAGTCTTACAGTCCCTCCGATCTCTTTTCAGTACGGGCATTTCACTCTACAAAATGGTTACTACGAGACACTACTTGAAGAAATTCATCTGTAATACTGAGTCCACAATCAGACTAATGTCACGATAATGTAAATATCACGAAACCTGGTATAATCAGGTGACAGTCTACAACACTTGTAAACTCAAGTTTATTGCAATAAATGACATTCCAGAAACTTAAGTTTCAACTTTAAATTACATGACTAAGACATTTGTATTACAATTAAGCAACTATTGTCTCTTAAGTAAGTATGAAAGATCTTAAATATCATTTTGGCCACATGTAAGCATGTGTGTGCAAATGTTGAAATGACATAGCATAAAGTTTTGTGTTAGATGATTCAAACCCAGCAAGTAATAGGATTGTTAACTAAGGGCAATAATACATTACATATCCAAATATAGCTAGATGCGAATCTGAAATGTTGAGAAAGTATTTTGTACCTTCACTGGGATTTGAATCCAGCACCTATCATTGTTTTCTAACCACAAATACACATTAAACATCAGCTTAGACTAGCTGTAGCGCGATTTGCATATGTCTGAAACGGAAATAACTTAATGGAAACTTCTGTGTGGAGTGGAAATCTGCCTGCATGCATCATCGTTGTTGACTGCACACAAGAAAATGTTTATTATCGAATTCCTTTTTGCCAGTTGCTACGAGTGACATGTCTTAACTTGAAATGATGGCCCGAAAAGTTTTGTGTGACAGTTGAAATCAACACCACCCATCATTGTTGAAAAGACACGTAGAGGCGATAAAAATAAAAATTACTTTTCTCCTTTGGTTTGATGAGCACATATTACTATTTCAAATGACACAATGAAATTATTTGCAGACAACCACAAATACAACGGATGCTAACTACTATGGACATATCCCTGGGAACAATTTCTTAGCACAAAAGACCTTTGTCACACCAGATGCATATTGTTACATTCTGAGGACTCATTAGCCTCTGATTGTACATTTTTTTCTAAGGACCAAACATTTTCATTTTATCAAGTTAAGGCCCAATGGGTCAAATGTCCACCCAACCATCCTGGTTTACATTTTCCTTTCTTTTTTTTAAACTGATCAATGCAAATGCTGTGGCCTTTCCCTTGAAATGCCACTATCTATTTCCTTTCCCACATTTGAGTGCTGTAGATTCTGCTTCGTCTCTTATGGTCTTGCAGTCGATAGGACGTTTAACACTAAATTACTTCTTTCTTTCTTCCGCAATATTTGCTATTGAATTAAAGTGTTGCATGATGGTTAACTGGTCACATTTCATGACGTTTGCCAGTAATCAATTGGGCCATACTGGTAAACCACCACATCAAGACAAACCAACTCAAAATTAGAAAATTATTTTCCGATTTGATTTGTTCAGCGCACTTACCACATACACGCACAAAATACTTTGTGCACCATTTTCAAAGGCTTAAACAACAATCTTCATGACCATCAAGAGTACAACATTCAGTAAGTCACTCCAAGAATAATTTATAACTTCCAATAAAAAATTATGGCTGATAACTAAACTTATTGCAACCTGTATGAGAACATGTAAAACAAAATCTCTATGATCTTATGCATGAATCTACTTGTTTCAGTAAAATTATGGGTGGCCCTTTTAGGCAATATGCATCAATGTAGTACGCCACATAGAAAAAATTATGGACTTTCTCACGCAATTGCACGATACTTTTTTAGGCCTCCTTTTACCACCTGGAATTTATCTGGAGGGATTATCTGTGCTACGTAAGCTACGTTTACTGAAGACAAGTCTCGTCTTTGCAATGACCGGTTGTGTTAATAGTAACAGAAGAAACTACAATAATGAATGACCTCTTCAAAAAAACATTATATTGGATAAACAAAGCTGCTTAGTACCACCTCAAAGTAAAAAATAAATTTCTTCAGAAATTATAACAAAAGGAATCCACTTCGAGAATAACAATGGACCCATTCTCAGAACAGCAACTGCGTATGATTGACTTACTTATAAATCAAATGCATCTCTTCTCTCAGTAAAATTATATGCCTTAGCACAAAAATAAAGAAATAGAAAATAATTAACTTTCCTTGACACAATACCACACTACTGCAGCTATTAATACAACAAAGGTACCAGGAGAACGTTCTGGAAGTTTGATTGATACTTGTCACCGAGTTTTGTTCTATGATCTAGTGTTGGTGCAACCTAAACTCTTAGAAGATGACAGCTGCTCAGGTGGGAGAAACATTTCCTGCAAAAATTTCCATAGGCTACAATAATTCCAGTAAGGCAGCTGACAATTATGTGATTTTATTTCATCGATTACAAAATCAAGTCGAAAGTACACATTAGGTAGGTAAGGCCACTAGTGAAAGTTGATTATTGGTAAACAAGGAAAAGAATGTTTTGTAAAGGCTGTAATTAACCTCCAGGAAAAGGAAACGCTCATCCAGTGAGGAGCATCCTCCGCTATCAACAAAACAATGGCACTGGACTAAAAGTTTGATGGTCTGTTAAAATGGCTCTAGCTTCATATGATTAAGCTCTGTGTTCGAGTCACTGATCAGCCGAACACTAAACAACTATGAAAAGACCCTCTTAGCTTCTGCTGAGTTCAGTTAAACAACATAGTCCGACAATTAGAAGCTCACCATCAACCTTTCCTATACCAGAAATTTTATTTCATTACTGAACCAATGATCATGTCGATTATGTAGAGTGCTGTATCTGTCGTATGTAGAGTCTTTTATCTGTAATGGAAATTCTTTGGTAACGTATACATATTTCAGTTATGTGAACTTTTGGAACAAAGTTTAAATTAAGCTTGTTAATGTAAATAACTACTGGAATGATTATTATGTAATGCACTGTAAATGACTTGGTCCATAGTTAGGGAATGCAGGGTTGAATGTAAAAAATGTGGGGAATCCCTGCAGCTACAGAAGTAGCCTGGCAGAATGGAAAAGGTGTCGTTCACGCAAGCGGCAACTTGTCCCTTGCGACGGCTAAGGAGTCTGGCTTGAGCAGTGCTGTGGTTAATATCTCGCTAGCAGTAGCGGAACATTGTGGCTCATTCTTGCAGTTTTGAGGCAGAGGAGCTAAGAGTGTTACTTATGCACCTTTGATTCTGCATTTGGTGATACCATGTATAATGGCACGGTTTTCGGCCCTGCAAAAATATAATTCAGAAGACCTATAACAGGGCGAGGCCAACAGTACTGCCATGACTACATCGCCGCCATGTTAACAGCCACTGCAAATCACGCCACCAGTGCCACCAGCCTTCCACCAAAATGTTTATATTTGGCACTCTGTAAATGGACCAGGTATTTGCGAAATTTGGTTGATTTTCATAATAATCGTGGTATTGCTAAAAGCTCTGTCTTGCACCTGTGATTATCCCAAATCACAAACCTCACCAGGAATCCTATCCTAGTGAATTTAATTCCGAGTGTGCTAATTTATCATGAAAAGACTATTCAGAAATAGTTGTGATTACTTTCTGATGTGTGGAGTTGTGTTTAAAGTTCAGTTTTATAGTTTGAGAAATACTACACTGCCAGTGTGGTTTTCAATCTATCTGCAATCATTTTCTTAAATAATTTGCCTTACTTAAAAAAGTACCAGTAAATAGTAAAGTTGTTAGTTAAAAGAATAATAATATTGAATAGAAGTAAAAAAGATTATTAATTATGCACTTTGATCAGAATTACAAAGCTCTATCACTGTTCATTTTATGAGTAGGTGTTTGAACTTGAATATAAAATTTTTTTGGCATTTGCACAGTCAACCATATTTTGAGAAGGTTAAAAGACTGCTTTTCAAAGCACACTTGTTATTTGAAGAGTTATAGTTTGTTGTGCTTCACTTAATGAATAATTATTCATGACAATACTCACAATTCCCCATACACACTTGAGTAGTTTTGTTAATGAGCATGGTTCATCAAACCATTAAAGTTTAATAGCCCTCATGTGCTAGGCCAGTTGGTTAATGAAGCAAAGCAAAGGTCCCTCCAGAGCCACTGTAGTTAGATTTGCTTTCTGTTTAATTGCTTCAAACTGAGCTCAAGAAAGAAATATTTACTGTGTTTGCTATTTTAATGCAAGCTGGTTCATGTAATGGCATAGAGAAACTCTACTAAGCAATGATGTTATAGAGTATGATCATAATAAACCCCGATTTAAATCAGAATCATTTCATGCTCTGCGCTGTTCAGTAATGCTATTAGTATCATGTGTGTTGGTGACCAGTTGTATTAACTGCTGCATCTAGTTCATTCAAGGTACATCGTCTTCACTTCCAAGTTAGTACTACATTTATCTGCAAGGTTAGGTTACTGTGTTCTAGTGCGAACAGATGTCAAGTAAGAGTTTAGTAGATGTTAAGCAAAGTTAGGTTAGCCCTAGCACTGCCTTGAGCTTTATTACATTGTTTGACAAAAATTCCTAATTAGGCTGGCGACATATTAATACGTAATATTAAACTTGTTTTTGTGCTGGGGAAAATCTGTTCCTCACCCACCTGTTTAGTGTTAGTTATACTCTGCTGGAGTGTTTTGGAAGTGAATCCCAGTCAAACAGATTGTTTGTTCTGTTCCCATTAGGTTATCTCACGGTCACAACTTTCTCAAAAATTCCTCATAGAGGTTTAATGTAATCACTGACTGCCATTTATGGTGGTCGGTGTTACCATTACAAGCACTCCCTTTGGAGGAGCCCTCCTGCACCATTCCACCACATGATGGCTGACTTGCTGCTAGTACATTTGTATGGCTGCTTCGGTATCTTGGCATTTTCAGCTCTTAAGGAGGGAGGCAGAGCTTTAGTTGGTAAAGACATTTCCAGCTGGAGTACATCACAACCAGACACACATTATAGAATCAGATATTGGATTTTAAGGTGTACCCAGGACCAGATGTACAGTCAGATCACAATTTAGTTATGACAATGAGTGAAGTAAATTTTAAGAGCGTTGTTACGTGAATTCAGTGTGTAAATAAATAGGATACTGAAGTACACAGGAATGGAATGTGAATTTTAACTTCTATGAGGCTCTAGATAATCTGATATTGAATGGCGATCAAACGAATTTTCAAGTTCGTCTATATAATCGATGAGAGACAATTCATAACAACAGACAGCCAGAAAAAGACATCCAAACACTACAGAAGTGACCAAGCGCTGGTAAGTGTGATAGCTTACGCACAATGAGCCAAACAGCTCATGAATCCAACTTACTGACAAAAATAACAATATCCAGAAGAATGGAAGACAAAGCTTATGATCTGTTTGAGGATGCTAAATTTGGAGTAATGGATCCAGGGAGGACAACTTGACCTTCAACCTTATAGTGGCAGGAATGTGTGAGAAAAATCAAGAGATATTTATTGGATTTGTAGATCTTTACCTGACATTTGACAGCATGAAACAGTGAATTTTTTTTTCTCTAAAAGGTACGTATATGGTACAGCAGATAACATAGAATATGAGCAATAATCAACAAGAATTGGTACTCTGAATCAAAGATGATTAAAGATAAAGATGCAGGTAGTCTCCACAAATGTTCAGATGAACACTGAAGAATCATTGGTGGAATTGAAGAAACTTCCAGGAATTTAATTAAAACTGAAGGTGAAAACGATTTTGTTTAATAAAATTCACTGGTGATATTTCTGTGTTCACTGAAAGTCTGAATGAATCACCAGAGTTGATGAATGTAAGAAATAGTTGAATGAACACTAAATCAGGATTAATGAATGGAAGAAAGAGGAAAGTATTGCTGAGTAGCAGAAATAACATTGGTGGCAATGTTTACATCGGAATTAAGGACCACGCAGTAGACTGCTTGTAGTGACTATTACACATGAAGCTAATTTACACTGAGGGACAGAGCGTGGTTGTCACAAGGAGTAATGTTGCATGGGAAAGCAGGAGATTCCTTGTAAAACAAAGTTACTAATACCAAGGATAGGCCTTAATTTGTATTGGATGTCCCTTAATGTATGTTTGGAGCACAGTACTGCATAAAAATTAATCGTGGATTATGGAAAAAAACAAGAGGGGAATCTAAGCATTCCAAATTTGGTGCTATACAAGGATGTTTAAACTAGGTGAACTCATAACAGAACTGTGGAACGTCTCTGCAGAACAGGTGAGGATATTGTGATATGTGGAAAACTGTGACAAGTACGAGGGTCAGCATAGTAAGTTATATTTGAAGGCATCAGGGAATAACTGCCGTGGCACTAGAGGTAGTTGTTGAGGTTAAAAACTGAAGGGAAAGACAGAGGAATGCATACCACAAATGACAGTGGATTCTGGGTGCTCATGGCACTGTAAATCTGTTGCTCACACAGATAGACACATTGTCAACAGGAGGCAGAGTTTCTGTTTCGCATGTCTGTGGTTACAGGGACTGGCTGTTACAGCAGTGGGGCAACCAAGGTGGACCACTCCCTGACAAGCTAAGGCTCTGCTGACGTTTGCTTCTGGCTGGTGCTTGCAGAGTGTAATTTTTGTTACTAACAGAAACTTTATAGCAAATTATTGGGTTGTTTTTCCTGCCTCATTCCTGACGAGAACCAAAAATGGTCTCATAAATGTGTGTATGTGTGACCTCTGCTAGATCATTCCAATACATCTAGAGTAACATACAATTATCTCATTTGACATTGTGTTACACATTCAGTGCACTCATACTCTACCTGCCACTAAATTTTCTGTGGATGACATTGCATGAATTATTGCTGGCATTGGTTTGCTGATCTTGATGAGAATAAGTCACTGAACTGTTGACAATAGCTATTTTCTCTACCAACCTATTCTTAATTAACCTCTCTCCCATGATACTATGATCTATTCCTGAGGATACCACCCATGAATGTATGTTCTGATGCTTTTGAGTATTTATTTCTGATCTACCTTACAATGTTGTGTGTGTGTGTGTGTGTGTTGAGGGAACTCACCGCATTTGAGAGACAGTGGCCTTATCAGGTTGAGTAGTCGTGGGCTGCGCAGCAGCAGGTGTCTGGCGAAGTGCGCTGGCAGAGGTGGCGGCAGCGGCGGAGGTGGTGGTGGTTCTGGTTGTGGTACTCAGCTCCGTAACGACTGGTGCGCTGCACATACAGAGAGAGGCAGGGTGTGAGCTGGCTGGCGTTTCCTCGTGGGGATGTGGGGGTGCCTCCCTATGGCCAGCACTGCTGAGGGACCATCCACACACTGGCAACTATATGGACGACATGTGCCACATATGGGGACAGGGCTCCCGTCAATACAAATGAATGACCAGTAAGCTAGTAACTATCAGCTGCACCACCCGAGCTTCCCACGGCAGTCGCCGAACACGATACAACATGTAGTTCAAAACAAAGTGCAGCCAGAAGGTACATACATTTGCAAAAACTCAATTACAGAATTACTGGAGAGGTCAGCTCAGGTATTATCACCATCAAATCTATACCAACGGCCTGAATTCCACTCCACCTAAGTTGTATGCACCCACATAATGTTACAGTCTTACAGTCCCTCCGATCTCTTTTCAGTACGGGCATTTCACTCTACAAAATGGTTACTACGAGACACTACTTGAAGAAATTCATCTGTAATACTGAGTCCACAATCAGACTAATGTCACGATAATGTAAATATCACGAAACCTGGTATAATCAGGTGACAGTCTACAACACTTGTAAACTCAAGTTTATTGCAATAAATGACATTCCAGAAACTTAAGTTTCAACTTTAAATTACATGACTAAGACATTTGTATTACAATTAAGCAACTATTGTCTCTTAAGTAAGTATGAAAGATCTTAAATATCATTTTGGCCACATGTAAGCATGTGTGTGCAAATGTTGAAATGACATAGCATAAAGTTTTGTGTTAGATGATTCAAACCCAGCAAGTAATAGGATTGTTAACTAAGGGCAATAATACATTACATATCCAAATATAGCTAGATGCGAATCTGAAATGTTGAGAAAGTATTTTGTACCTTCACTGGGATTTGAATCCAGCACCTATCATTGTTTTCTAACCACAAATACACATTAAACATCTGCTTAGACTAGCTGTAGCGCGATTTGCATATGTCTGAAACGGAAATAACTTAATGGAAACTTCTGTGTGGAGTGGAAATCTGCCTGCATGCATCATCGTTGTTGACTGCACACAAGAAAATGTTTATTATCGAATTCCTTTTTGCCAGTTGCTACGAGTGACATGTCTTAACTTGAAATGATGGCCCGAAAAGTTTTGTGTGACAGTTGAAATCAACACCACCCATCATTGTTGAAAAGACACGTAGAGGCGATAAAAATAAAAATTACTTTTCTCCTTTGGTTTGATGAGCACATATTACTATTTCAAATGACACAATGAAATTATTTGCAGACAACCACAAATACAACGGATGCTAACTACTATGGACATATCCCTGGGAACAATTTCTTAGCACAAAAGACCTTTGTCACACCAGATGCATATTGTTACATTCTGAGGACTCATTAGCCTCTGATTGTACATTTTTTTCTAAGGACCAAACATTTTCATTTTATCAAGTTAAGGCCCAATGGCTCAAATGTCCACCCAACCATCCTGGTTTACATTTTCCTTTTTTTTCCTAAACTGATCAATGCAAATGCTGTGGCCTTTCCCTTGAAATGCCACTATCTATTTCCTTTCCCACATTTGAGTGCTGTAGATTCTGCTTCGTCTCTTATGGTCTTGCAGTCGATAGGACGTTTAACACTAAATTACTTCTTTCTTTCTTCCGCAATATTTGCTATTGAATTAAAGTGTTGCATGATGGTTAACTGGTCACATTTCATGACGTTTGCCAGTAATCAATTGGGCCATACTGGTAAACCACCACATCAAGACAAACCAACTCAAAATTAGAAAATTATTTTCCGATTTGATTTGTTCAGCGCACTTACCACATACACGCACAAAATACTTTGTGCACCATTTTCAAAGGCTTAAACAACAATCTTCATGACCATCAAGAGTACAACATTCAGTAAGTCACTCCAAGAATAATTTATAACTTCCAATAAAAAATTATGGCTGATAACTAAACTTATTGCAACCTGTATGAGAACATGTAAAACAAAATCTCTATGATCTTATGCATGAATCTACTTGTTTCAGTAAAATTATGGGTGGCCCTTTTAGGCAATATGCATCAATGTAGTACGCCACATAGAAAAAATTATGGACTTTCTCACGCAATTGCACGATACTTTTTTTAGGCCTCCTTTTACCACCTGGAATTTATCTGGAGGGATTATCTGTGCTACGTAAGCTACGTTTACTGAAGACAAGTCTCGTCTTTGCAATGACCGGTTGTGTTAATAGTAACAGAAGAAACTACAATAATGAATGACCTCTTCAAAAAAACATTATATTGGATAAACAAAGCTGCTTAGTACCACCTCAAAGTAAAAAATAAATTTCTTCAGAAATTATAACAAAAGGAATCCACTTCGAGAATAACAATGGACCCATTCTCAGAACAGCAACTGCGTATGATTGACTTACTTATAAATCAAATGCATCTCTTCTCTCAGTAAAATTATATGCCTTAGCACAAAAATAAAGAAATAGAAAATAATTAACTTTCCTTGACACAATACCACACTACTGCAGCTATTAATACAACAAAGGTACCAGGAGAACGTTCTGGAAGTTTGATTGATACTTGTCACCGAGTTTTGTTCTATGATCTAGTGTTGGTGCAACCTAAACTCTTAGAAGATGACAGCTGCTCAGGTGGGAGAAACATTTCCTGCAAAAATTTCCATAGGCTACAATAATTCCAGTAAGGCAGCTGACAATTATGTGATTTTATTTCATCGATTACAAAATCAAGTCGAAAGTACACATTAGGTAGGTAAGGCCACTAGTGAAAGTTGATTATTGGTAAACAAGGAAAAGAATGTTTTGTAAAGGCTGTAATTAACCTCCAGGAAAAGGAAACGCTCATCCAGTGAGGAGCATCCTCCGCTATCAACAAAACAATGGCACTGGACTAAAAGTTTGATGGTCTGTTAAAATGGCTCTAGCTTCATATGATTAAGCTCTGTGTTCGAGTCACTGATCAGCCGAACACTAAACAACTATGAAAAGACCCTCTTAGCTTCTGCTGAGTTCAGTTAAACAACATAGTCCGACAATTAGAAGCTCACCATCAACCTTTCCTATACCAGAAATTTTATTTCATTACTGAACCAATGATCATGTCGATTATGTAGAGTGCTGTATCTGTCGTATGTAGAGTCTTTTATCTGTAATGGAAATTCTTTGGTAACGTATACATATTTCAGTTATGTGAACTTTTGGAACAAAGTTTAAATTAAGCTTGTTAATGTAAATAACTACTGGAATGATTATTATGTAATGCACTGTAAATGACTTGGTCCATAGTTAGGGAATGCAGGGTTGAATGTAAAAAATGTGGGGAATCCCTGCAGCTACAGAAGTAGCCTGGCAGAATGGAAAAGGTGTCGTTCACGCAAGCGGCAACTTGTCCCTTGCGACGGCTAAGGAGTCTGGCTTGAGCAGTGCTGTGGTTAATATCTCGCTAGCAGTAGCGGAACATTGTGGCTCATTCTTGCAGTTTTGAGGCAGAGGAGCTAAGAGTGTTACTTATGCACCTTTGATTCTGCATTTGGTGATACCATGTATAATGGCACGGTTTTCGGCCCTGCAAAAATATAATTCAGAAGACCTATAACAGGGCGAGGCCAACAGTACTGCCATGACTACATCGCCGCCATGTTAACAGCCACTGCAAATCACGCCACCAGTGCCACCAGCCTTCCACCAAAATGTTTATATTTGGCACTCTGTAAATGGACCAGGTATTTGCGAAATTTGGTTGATTTTCATAATAATCGTGGTATTGCTAAAAGCTCTGTCTTGCACCTGTGATTATCCCAAATCACAAACCTCACCAGGAATCCTATCCTAGTGAATTTAATTCCGAGTGTGCTAATTTATCATGAAAAGACTATTCAGAAATAGTTGTGATTACTTTCTGATGTGTGGAGTTGTGTTTAAAGTTCAGTTTTATAGTTTGAGAAATACTACACTGCCAGTGTGGTTTTCAATCTATCTGCAATCATTTTCTTAAATAATTTGCCTTACTTAAAAAAGTACCAGTAAATAGTAAAGTTGTTAGTTAAAAGAATAATAATATTGAATAGAAGTAAAAAAGATTATTAATTATGCACTTTGATCAGAATTACAAAGCTCTATCACTGTTCATTTTATGAGTAGGTGTTTGAACTTGAATATAAAATTTTTTTGGCATTTGCACAGTCAACCATATTTTGAGAAGGTTAAAAGACTGCTTTTCAAAGCACACTTGTTATTTGAAGAGTTATAGTTTGTTGTGCTTCACTTAATGAATAATTATTCATGACAATACTCACAATTTCCCATACACACTTGAGTAGTTTTGTTAATGAGCATGGTTCATCAAACCATTAAAGTTTAATAGCCCTCATGTGCTAGGCCAGTTGGTTAATGAAGCAAAGCAAAGGTCCCTCCAGAGCCACTGTAGTTAGATTTGCTTTCTGTTTAATTGCTTCAAACTGAGCTCAAGAAAGAAATATTTACTGTGTTTGCTATTTTAATGCAAGCTGGTTCATGTAATGGCATAGAGAAACTCTACTAAGCAATGATGTTATAGAGTATGATCATAATAAACCCCGATTTAAATCAGAATCATTTCATGCTCTGCGCTGTTCAGTAATGCTATTAGTATCATGTGTGTTGGTGACCAGTTGTATTAACTGCTGCATCTAGTTCATTCAAGGTACATCGTCTTCACTTCCAAGTTAGTACTACATTTATCTGCAAGGTTAGGTTACTGTGTTCTAGTGCGAACAGATGTCAAGTAAGAGTTTAGTAGATGTTAAGCAAAGTTAGGTTAGCCCTAGCACTGCCTTGAGCTTTATTACATTGTTTGACAAAAATTCCTAATTAGGCTGGCGACATATTAATACGTAATATTAAACTTGTTTTTGTGCTGGGGAAAATCTGTTCCTCACCCACCTGTTTAGTGTTAGTTATACTCTGCTGGAGTGTTTTGGAAGTGAATCCCAGTCAAACAGATTGTTTGTTCTGTTCCCATTAGGTTATCTCACGGTCACAACTTTCTCAAAAATTCCTCATAGAGGTTTAATGTAATCACTGACTGCCATTTATGGTGGTCGGTGTTACCATTACAAGCACTCCCTTTGGAGGAGCCCTCCTGCACCATTCCACCACATGTGGATGGCTGACTTGCTGCAAGGTTGTGCCCTGTGTTCTGTGACATTTGTATGGCTGCTTCGGTATCTTGGCATTTTCTGCTCTTAAGGAGGGAGGCAGAGCTTTAGTTGGTAAAGACATTTCCAGCTGGAGTACATCACAACCAGACACACATTATAGAATCAGATATTGGATTTTAAGGTGTACCCAGGACCAGATGTACAGTCAGATCACAATTTAGTTATGACAATGAGTGAAGTAAATTTTAAGAGAGTTGTTACGTGAATTCAGTGTGTAAATAAATAGGATACTGAAGTACACAGGAATGGAATGTGAATTTTAACTTCTATGAGGCTCTAGATAATCTGATATTGAATGGCGATCAAACGAATTTTCAAGTTCGTCTATATAATCGATGAGAGACAATTCATAACAACAGACAGCCAGAAAAAGACATCCAAACACTACAGAAGTGACCAAGCGCTGGTAAGTGTGATAGCTTACGCACAATGAGCCAAACAGCTCATGAATCCAACTTACTGACAAAAATAACAATATCCAGAAGAATGGAAGACAAAGCTTATGATCTGTTTGAGGATGCTAAATTTGGAGTAATGGATCCAGGGAGGACAACTTGACCTTCAACCTTATAGTGGCAGGAATGTGTGAGAAAAATCAAGAGATATTTATTGGATTTGTAGATCTTTACCTGACATTTGACAGCATGAAACAGTGAATTTTTTTTTCTCTAAAAGGTACGTATATGGTACAGCAGATAACATAGAATATGAGCAATAATCAACAAGAATTGGTACTCTGAATCAAAGATGATTAAAGATAAAGATGCAGGTAGTCTCCACAAATGTTCAGATGAACACTGAAGAATCATTGGTGGAATTGAAGAAACTTCCAGGAATTTAATTAAAACTGAAGGTGAAAACGATTTTGTTTAATAAAATTCACTGGTGATATTTCTGTGTTCACTGAAAGTCTGAATGAATCACCAGAGTTGATGAATGTAAGAAATAGTTGAATGAACACTAAATCAGGATTAATGAATGGAAGAAAGAGGAAAGTATTGCTGAGTAGCAGAAATAACATTGGTGGCAATGTTTACATCGGAATTAAGGACCACGCAGTAGACTGCTTGTAGTGACTATTACACATGAAGCTAATTTACACTGAGGGACAGAGCGTGGTTGTCACAAGGAGTAATGTTGCATGGGAAAGCAGGAGATTCCTTGTAAAACAAAGTTACTAATACCAAGGATAGGCCTTAATTTGTATTGGATGTCCCTTAATGTATGTTTGGAGCACAGTACTGCATAAAAATTAATCGTGGATTATGGAAAAAAACAAGAGGGGAATCTAAGCATTCCAAATTTGGTGCTATACAAGGATGTTTAAACTAGGTGAACTCATAACAGAACTGTGGAACGTCTCTGCAGAACAGGTGAGGATATTGTGATATGTGGAAAACTGTGACAAGTACGAGGGTCAGCATAGTAAGTTATATTTGAAGGCATCAGGGAATAACTGCCGTGGCACTAGAGGTAGTTGTTGAGGTTAAAAACTGAAGGGAAAGACAGAGGAATGCATACCACAAATGACAGTGGATTCTGGGTGCTCATGGCACTGTAAATCTGTTGCTCACACAGATAGACACATTGTCAACAGGAGGCAGAGTTTCTGTTTCGCATGTCTGTGGTTACAGGGACTGGCTGTTACAGCAGTGGGGCAACCAAGGTGGACCACTCCCTGACAAGCTAAGGCTCTGCTGACGTTTGCTTCTGGCTGGTGCTTGCAGAGTGTAATTTTTGTTACTAACAGAAACTTTATAGCAAATTATTGGGTTGTTTTTCCTGCCTCATTCCTGACGAGAACCAAAAATGGTCTCATAAATGTGTGTATGTGTGACCTCTGCTAGATCATTCCAATACATCTAGAGTAACATACAATTATCTCATTTGACATTGTGTTACACATTCAGTGCACTCATACTCTACCTGCCACTAAATTTTCTGTGGATGACATTGCATGAATTATTGCTGGCATTGGTTTGCTGATCTTGATGAGAATAAGTCACTGAACTGTTGACAATAGCTATTTTCTCTACCAACCTATTCTTAATTAACCTCTCTCCCATGATACTATGATCTATTCCTGAGGATACCACCCATGAATGTATGTTCTGATGCTTTTGAGTATTTATTTCTGATCTACCTTACAATGTTGTGTGTGTGTGTGTGTGTGTGTGTGTGTTGAGGGAACTCACCGCATTTGAGAGACAGTGGCCTTATCAGGTTGAGTAGTCGTGGGCTGCGCAGCAGCAGGTGTCTGGCGAAGTGCGCTGGCAGAGGTGGCGGCAGCGGCGGAGGTGGTGGTGGTTCTGGTTGTGGTACTCAGCTCCGTAACGACTGGTGCGCTGCACATACAGAGAGAGGCAGGGTGTGAGCTGGCTGGCGTTTCCTCGTGGGGATGTGGGGGTGCCTCCCTATGGCCAGCACTGCTGAGGGACCATCCACACACTGGCAACTATATGGACGACATGTGCCACATATGGGGACAGGGCTCCCGTCAATACAAATGAATGACCAGTAAGCTAGTAACTATCAGCTGCACCACCCGAGCTTCCCACGGCAGTCGCCGAACACGATACAACATGTAGTTCAAAACAAAGTGCAGCCAGAAGGTACATACATTTGCAAAAACTCAATTACAGAATTACTGGAGAGGTCAGCTCAGGTATTATCACCATCAAATCTATACCAACGGCCTGAATTCCACTCCACCTAAGTTGTATGCACCCACATAATGTTACAGTCTTACAGTCCCTCCGATCTCTTTTCAGTACGGGCATTTCACTCTACAAAATGGTTACTACGAGACACTACTTGAAGAAATTCATCTGTAATACTGAGTCCACAATCAGACTAATGTCACGATAATGTAAATATCACGAAACCTGGTATAATCAGGTGACAGTCTACAACACTTGTAAACTCAAGTTTATTGCAATAAATGACATTCCAGAAACTTAAGTTTCAACTTTAAATTACATGACTAAGACATTTGTATTACAATTAAGCAACTATTGTCTCTTAAGTAAGTATGAAAGATCTTAAATATCATTTTGGCCACATGTAAGCATGTGTGTGCAAATGTTGAAATGACATAGCATAAAGTTTTGTGTTAGATGATTCAAACCCAGCAAGTAATAGGATTGTTAACTAAGGGCAATAATACATTACATATCCAAATATAGCTAGATGCGAATCTGAAATGTTGAGAAAGTATTTTGTACCTTCACTGGGATTTGAATCCAGCACCTATCATTGTTTTCTAACCACAAATACACATTAAACATCAGCTTAGACTAGCTGTAGCGCGATTTGCATATGTCTGAAACGGAAATAACTTAATGGAAACTTCTGTGTGGAGTGGAAATCTGCCTGCATGCATCATCGTTGTTGACTGCACACAAGAAAATGTTTATTATCGAATTCCTTTTTGCCAGTTGCTACGAGTGACATGTCTTAACTTGAAATGATGGCCCGAAAAGTTTTGTGTGACAGTTGAAATCAACACCACCCATCATTGTTGAAAAGACACGTAGAGGCGATAAAAATAAAAATTACTTTTCTCCTTTGGTTTGATGAGCACATATTACTATTTCAAATGACACAATGAAATTATTTGCAGACAACCACAAATACAACGGATGCTAACTACTATGGACATACCCCTGGGAACAATTTCTTAGCACAAAAGACCTTTGTCACACCAGATGCATATTGTTACATTCTGAGGACTCATTAGCCTCTGATTGTACATTTTTTTCTAAGGACCAAACATTTTCATTTTATCAAGTTAAGGCCCAATGGCTCAAATGTCCACCCAACCATCCTGGTTTACATTTTCCTTTTTTTTCCTAAACTGATCAATGCAAATGCTGTGGCCTTTCCCTTGAAATGCCACTATCTATTTCCTTTCCCACATTTGAGTGCTGTAGATTCTGCTTCGTCTCTTATGGTCTTGCAGTCGATAGGACGTTTAACACTAAATTACTTCTTTCTTTCTTCCGCAATATTTGCTATTGAATTAAAGTGTTGCATGATGGTTAACTGGTCACATTTCATGACGTTTGCCAGTAATCAATTGGGCCATACTGGTAAACCACCACATCAAGACAAACCAACTCAAAATTAGAAAATTATTTTCCGATTTGATTTGTTCAGCGCACTTACCACATACACGCACAAAATACTTTGTGCACCATTTTCAAAGGCTTAAACAACAATCTTCATGACCATCAAGAGTACAACATTCAGTAAGTCACTCCAAGAATAATTTATAACTTCCAATAAAAAATTATGGCTGATAACTAAACTTATTGCAACCTGTATGAGAACATGTAAAACAAAATCTCTATGATCTTATGCATGAATCTACTTGTTTCAGTAAAATTATGGGTGGCCCTTTTAGGCAATATGCATCAATGTAGTACGCCACATAGAAAAAATTATGGACTTTCTCACGCAATTGCACGATACTTTTTTAGGCCTCCTTTTACCACCTGGAATTTATCTGGAGGGATTATCTGTGCTACGTAAGCTACGTTTACTGAAGACAAGTCTCGTCTTTGCAATGACCGGTTGTGTTAATAGTAACAGAAGAAACTACAATAATGAATGACCTCTTCAAAAAAACATTATATTGGATAAACAAAGCTGCTTAGTACCACCTCAAAGTAAAAAATAAATTTCTTCAGAAATTATAACAAAAGGAATCCACTTTGAGAATAACAATGGACCCATTCTCAGAACAGCAACTGCGTATGATTGACTTACTTATAAATCAAATGCATCTCTTCTCTCAGTAAAATTATATGCCTTAGCACAAAAATAAAGAAATAGAAAATAATTAACTTTCCTTGACACAATACCACACTACTGCAGCTATTAATACAACAAAGGTACCAGGAGAACGTTCTGGAAGTTTGATTGATACTTGTCACCGAGTTTTGTTCTATGATCTAGTGTTGGTGCAACCTAAACTCTTAGAAGATGACAGCTGCTCAGGTGGGAGAAACATTTCCTGCAAAAATTTCCATAGGCTACAATAATTCCAGTAAGGCAGCTGACAATTATGTGATTTTATTTCATCAATTACAAAATCAAGTCGAAAGTACACATTAGGTAGGTAAGGCCACTAGTGAAAGTTGATTATTGGTAAACAAGGAAAAGAATGTTTTGTAAAGGCTGTAATTAACCTCCAGGAAAAGGAAACGCTCATCCAGTGAGGAGCATCCTCCGCTATCAACAAAACAATGGCACTGGACTAAAAGTTTGATGGTCTGTTAAAATGGCTCTAGCTTCATATGATTAAGCTCTGTGTTCGAGTCACTGATCAGCCGAACACTAAACAACTATGAAAAGACCCTCTTAGCTTCTGATGAGTTCAGTTAAACAACATAGTCCGACAATTAGAAGCTCACCATCAACCTTTCCTATACCAGAAATTTTATTTCATTACTGAACCAATGATCATGTCGATTATGTAGAGTGCTGTATCTGTCGTATGTAGAGTCTTTTATCTGTAATGGAAATTCTTTGGTAACGTATACATATTTCAGTTATGTGAACTTTTGGAACAAAGTTTAAATTAAGCTTGTTAATGTAAATAACTACTGGAATGATTATTATGTAATGCACTGTAAATGACTTGGTCCATAGTTAGGGAATGCAGGGTTGAATGTAAAAAATGTGGGGAATCCCTGCAGCTACAGAAGTAGCCTGGCAGAATGGAAAAGGTGTCGTTCACGCAAGCGGCAACTTGTCCCTTGCGACGGCTAAGGAGTCTGGCTTGAGCAGTGCTGTGGTTAATATCTCGCTAGCAGTAGCGGAACATTGTGGCTCATTCTTGCAGTTTTGAGGCAGAGGAGCTAAGAGTGTTACTTATGCACCTTTGATTCTGCATTTGGTGATACCATGTATAATGGCACGGTTTTCGGCCCTGCAAAAATATAATTCAGAAGACCTATAACAGGGCGAGGCCAACAGTACTGCCATGACTACATCGCCGCCATGTTAACAGCCACTGCAAATCACGCCACCAGTGCCACCAGCCTTCCACCAAAATGTTTATATTTGGCACTCTGTAAATGGACCAGGTATTTGCGAAATTTGGTTGATTTTCATAATAATCGTGGTATTGCTAAAAGCTCTGTCTTGCACCTGTGATTATCCCAAATCACAAACCTCACCAGGAATCCTATCCTAGTGAATTTAATTCCGAGTGTGCTAATTTATCATGAAAAGACTATTCAGAAATAGTTGTGATTACTTTCTGATGTGTGGAGTTGTGTTTAAAGTTCAGTTTTATAGTTTGAGAAATACTACACTGCCAGTGTGGTTTTCAATCTATCTGCAATCATTTTCTTAAATAATTTGCCTTACTTAAAAAAGTACCAGTAAATAGTAAAGTTGTTAGTTAAAAGAATAATAATATTGAATAGAAGTAAAAAAGATTATTAATTATGCACTTTGATCAGAATTACAAAGCTCTATCACTGTTCATTTTATGAGTAGGTGTTTGAACTTGAATATAAAATTTTTTTGGCATTTGCACAGTCAACCATATTTTGAGAAGGTTAAAAGACTGCTTTTCAAAGCACACTTGTTATTTGAAGAGTTATAGTTTGTTGTGCTTCACTTAATGAATAATTATTCATGACAATACTCACAATTTCCCATACACACTTGAGTAGTTTTGTTAATGAGCATGGTTCATCAAACCATTAAAGTTTAATAGCCCTCATGTGCTAGGCCAGTTGGTTAATGAAGCAAAGCAAAGGTCCCTCCAGAGCCACTGTAGTTAGATTTGCTTTCTGTTTAATTGCTTCAAACTGAGCTCAAGAAAGAAATATTTACTGTGTTTGCTATTTTAATGCAAGCTGGTTCATGTAATGGCATAGAGAAACTCTACTAAGCAATGATGTTATAGAGTATGATCATAATAAACCCCGATTTAAATCAGAATCATTTCATGCTCTGCGCTGTTCAGTAATGCTATTAGTATCATGTGTGTTGGTGACCAGTTGTATTAACTGCTGCATCTAGTTCATTCAAGGTACATCGTCTTCACTTCCAAGTTAGTACTACATTTATCTGCAAGGTTAGGTTACTGTGTTCTAGTGCGAACAGATGTCAAGTAAGAGTTTAGTAGATGTTAAGCAAAGTTAGGTTAGCCCTAGCACTGCCTTGAGCTTTATTACATTGTTTGACAAAAATTCCTAATTAGGCTGGCGACATATTAATACGTAATATTAAACTTGTTTTTGTGCTGGGGAAAATCTGTTCCTCACCCACCTGTTTAGTGTTGGTTATACTCTGCTGGAGTGTTTTGGAAGTGAATCCCAGTCAAACAGATTGTTTGTTCTGTTCCCATTAGGTTATCTCACGGTCACAACTTTCTCAAAAATTCCTCATAGAGGTTTAATGTAATCACTGACTGCCATTTATGGTGGTCGGTGTTACCATTACAAGCACTCCCTTTGGAGGAGCCCTCCTGCACCATTCCACCACATGATGGCTGACTTGCTGCTAGTACATTTGTATGGCTGCTTCGGTATCTTGGCATTTTCAGCTCTTAAGGAGGGAGGCAGAGCTTTAGTTGGTAAAGACATTTCCAGCTGGAGTACATCACAACCAGACACACATTATAGAATCAGATATTGGATTTTAAGGTGTACCCAGGACCAGATGTACAGTCAGATCACAATTTAGTTATGACAATGAGTGAAGTAAATTTTAAGAGAGTTGTTACGTGAATTCAGTGTGTAAATAAATAGGATACTGAAGTACACAGGAATGGAATGTGAATTTTAACTTCTATGAGGCTCTAGATAATCTGATATTGAATGGCGATCAAACGAATTTTCAAGTTCGTCTATATAATCGATGAGAGACAATTCATAACAACAGACAGCCAGAAAAAGACATCCAAACACTACAGAAGTGACCAAGCGCTGGTAAGTGTGATAGCTTACGCACAATGAGCCAAACAGCTCATGAATCCAACTTACTGACAAAAATAACAATATCCAGAAGAATGGAAGACAAAGCTTATGATCTGTTTGAGGATGCTAAATTTGGAGTAATGGATCCAGGGAGGACAACTTGACCTTCAACCTTATAGTGGCAGGAATGTGTGAGAAAAATCAAGAGATATTTATTGGATTTGTAGATCTTTACCTGACATTTGACAGCATGAAACAGTGAATTTTTTTTTCTCTAAAAGGTACGTATATGGTACAGCAGATAACATAGAATATGAGCAATAATCAACAAGAATTGGTACTCTGAATCAAAGATGATTAAAGATAAAGATGCAGGTAGTCTCCACAAATGTTCAGATGAACACTGAAGAATCATTGGTGGAATTGAAGAAACTTCCAGGAATTTAATTAAAACTGAAGGTGAAAACGATTTTGTTTAATAAAATTCACTGGTGATATTTCTGTGTTCACTGAAAGTCTGAATGAATCACCAGAGTTGATGAATGTAAGAAATAGTTGAATGAACACTAAATCAGGATTAATGAATGGAAGAAAGAGGAAAGTATTGCTGAGTAGCAGAAATAACATTGGTGGCAATGTTTACATCGGAATTAAGGACCACGCAGTAGACTGCTTGTAGTGACTATTACACATGAAGCTAATTTACACTGAGGGACAGAGCGTGGTTGTCACAAGGAGTAATGTTGCATGGGAAAGCAGGAGATTCCTTGTAAAACAAAGTTACTAATACCAAGGATAGGCCTTAATTTGTATTGGATGTCCCTTAATGTATGTTTGGAGCACAGTACTGCATAAAAATTAATCGTGGATTATGGAAAAAAACAAGAGGGGAATCTAAGCATTCCAAATTTGGTGCTATACAAGGATGTTTAAACTAGGTGAACTCATAACAGAACTGTGGAACGTCTCTGCAGAACAGGTGAGGATATTGTGATATGTGGAAAACTGTGACAAGTACGAGGGTCAGCATAGTAAGTTATATTTGAAGGCATCAGGGAATAACTGCCGTGGCACTAGAGGTAGTTGTTGAGGTTAAAAACTGAAGGGAAAGACAGAGGAATGCATACCACAAATGACAGTGGATTCTGGGTGCTCATGGCACTGTAAATCTGTTGCTCACACAGATAGACACATTGTCAACAGGAGGCAGAGTTTCTGTTTCGCATGTCTGTGGTTACAGGGACTGGCTGTTACAGCAGTGAGGCAACCAAGGTGGACCACTCCCTGACAAGCTAAGGCTCTGCTGACGTTTGCTTCTGGCTGGTGCTTGCAGAGTGTAATTTTTGTTACTAACAGAAACTTTATAGCAAATTATTGGGTTGTTTTTCCTGCCTCATTCCTGACGAGAACCAAAAATGGTCTCATAAATGTGTGTATGTGTGACCTCTGCTAGATCATTCCAATACATCTAGAGTAACATACAATTATCTCATTTGACATTGTGTTACACATTCAGTGCACTCATACTCTACCTGCCACTAAATTTTCTGTGGATGACATTGCATGAATTATTGCTGGCATTGGTTTGCTGATCTTGATGAGAATAAGTCACTGAACTGTTGACAATAGCTATTTTCTCTACCAACCTATTCTTAATTAACCTCTCTCCCATGATACTATGATCTATTCCTGAGGATACCACCCATGAATGTATGTTCTGATGCTTTTGAGTATTTATTTCTGATCTACCTTACAATGTTGTGTGTGTGTGTGTGTGTGTGTGTGTGTTGAGGGAACTCACCGCATTTGAGAGACAGTGGCCTTATCAGGTTGAGTAGTCGTGGGCTGCGCAGCAGCAGGTGTCTGGCGAAGTGCGCTGGCAGAGGTGGCGGCAGCGGCGGAGGTGGTGGTGGTTCTGGTTGTGGTACTCAGCTCCGTAACGACTGGTGCGCTGCACATACAGAGAGAGGCAGGGTGTGAGCTGGCTGGTGTTTCCTCGTGGGGATGTGGGGGTGCCTCCCTATGGCCAGCACTGCTGAGGGACCATCCACACACTGGCAACTATATGGACGACATGTGCCACATATGGGGACAGGGCTCCCGTCAATACAAATGAATGACCAGTAAGCTAGTAACTATCAGCTGCACCACCCGAGCTTCCCACGGCAGTCGCCGAACACGATACAACATGTAGTTCAAAACAAAGTGCAGCCAGAAGGTACATACATTTGCAAAAACTCAATTACAGAATTACTGGAGAGGTCAGCTCAGGTATTATCACCATCAAATCTATACCAACGGCCTGAATTCCACTCCACCTAAGTTGTATGCACCCACATAATGTTACAGTCTTACAGTCCCTCCGATCTCTTTTCAGTACGGGCATTTCACTCTACAAAATGGTTACTACGAGACACTACTTGAAGAAATTCATCTGTAATACTGAGTCCACAATCAGACTAATGTCACGATAATGTAAATATCACGAAACCTGGTATAATCAGGTGACAGTCTACAACACTTGTAAACTCAAGTTTATTGCAATAAATGACATTCCAGAAACTTAAGTTTCAACTTTAAATTACATGACTAAGACATTTGTATTACAATTAAGCAACTATTGTCTCTTAAGTAAGTATGAAAGATCTTAAATATCATTTTGGCCACATGTAAGCATGTGTGTGCAAATGTTGAAATGACATAGCATAAAGTTTTGTGTTAGATGATTCAAACCCAGCAAGTAATAGGATTGTTAACTAAGGGCAATAATACATTACATATCCAAATATAGCTAGATGCGAATCTGAAATGTTGAGAAAGTATTTTGTACCTTCACTGGGATTTGAATCCAGCACCTATCATTGTTTTCTAACCACAAATACACATTAAACATCTGCTTAGACTAGCTGTAGCGCGATTTGCATATGTCTGAAACGGAAATAACTTAATGGAAACTTCTGTGTGGAGTGGAAATCTGCCTGCATGCATCATCGTTGTTGACTGCACACAAGAAAATGTTTATTATCGAATTCCTTTTTGCCAGTTGCTACGAGTGACATGTCTTAACTTGAAATGATGGCCCGAAAAGTTTTGTGTGACAGTTGAAATCAACACCACCCATCATTGTTGAAAAGACACGTAGAGGCGATAAAAATAAAAATTACTTTTCTCCTTTGGTTTGATGAGCACATATTACTATTTCAAATGACACAATGAAATTATTTGCAGACAACCACAAATACAACGGATGCTAACTACTATGGACATATCCCTGGGAACAATTTCTTAGCACAAAAGACCTTTGTCACACCAGATGCATATTGTTACATTCTGAGGACTCATTAGCCTCTGATTGTACATTTTTTTCTAAGGACCAAACATTTTCATTTTATCAAGTTAAGGCCCAATGGCTCAAATGTCCACCCAACCATCCTGGTTTACATTTTCCTTTCTTTTTTTTAAACTGATCAATGCAAATGCTGTGGCCTTTCCCTTGAAATGCCACTATCTATTTCCTTTCCCACATTTGAGTGCTGTAGATTCTGCTTCGTCTCTTATGGTCTTGCAGTCGATAGGACGTTTAACACTAAATTACTTCTTTCTTTCTTCCGCAATATTTGCTATTGAATTAAAGTGTTGCATGATGGTTAACTGGTCACATTTCATGACGTTTGCCAGTAATCAATTGGGCCATACTGGTAAACCACCACATCAAGACAAACCAACTCAAAATTAGAAAATTATTTTCCGATTTGATTTGTTCAGCGCACTTACCACATACACGCACAAAATACTTTGTGCACCATTTTCAAAGGCTTAAACAACAATCTTCATGACCATCAAGAGTACAACATTCAGTAAGTCACTCCAAGAATAATTTATAACTTCCAATAAAAAATTATGGCTGATAACTAAACTTATTGCAACCTGTATGAGAACATGTAAAACAAAATCTCTATGATCTTATGCATGAATCTACTTGTTTCAGTAAAATTATGGGTGGCCCTTTTAGGCAATATGCATCAATGTAGTACGCCACATAGAAAAAATTATGGACTTTCTCACGCAATTGCACGATACTTTTTTTAGGCCTCCTTTTACCACCTGGAATTTATCTGGAGGGATTATCTGTGCTACGTAAGCTACGTTTACTGAAGACAAGTCTCGTCTTTGCAATGACCGGTTGTGTTAATAGTAACAGAAGAAACTACAATAATGAATGACCTCTTCAAAAAAACATTATATTGGATAAACAAAGCTGCTTAGTACCACCTCAAAGTAAAAAATAAATTTCTTCAGAAATTATAACAAAAGGAATCCACTTTGAGAATAACAATGGACCCATTCTCAGAACAGCAACTGCGTATGATTGACTTACTTATAAATCAAATGCATCTCTTCTCTCAGTAAAATTATATGCCTTAGCACAAAAATAAAGAAATAGAAAATAATTAACTTTCCTTGACACAATACCACACTACTGCAGCTATTAATACAACAAAGGTACCAGGAGAACGTTCTGGAAGTTTGATTGATACTTGTCACCGAGTTTTGTTCTATGATCTAGTGTTGGTGCAACCTAAACTCTTAGAAGATGACAGCTGCTCAGGTGGGAGAAACATTTCCTGCAAAAATTTCCATAGGCTACAATAATTCCAGTAAGGCAGCTGACAATTATGTGATTTTATTTCATCGATTACAAAATCAAGTCGAAAGTACACATTAGGTAGGTAAGGCCACTAGTGAAAGTTGATTATTGGTAAACAAGGAAAAGAATGTTTTGTAAAGGCTGTAATTAACCTCCAGGAAAAGGAAACGCTCATCCAGTGAGGAGCATCCTCCGCTATCAACAAAACAATGGCACTGGACTAAAAGTTTGATGGTCTGTTAAAATGGCTCTAGCTTCATATGATTAAGCTCTGTGTTCGAGTCACTGATCAGCCGAACACTAAACAACTATGAAAAGACCCTCTTAGCTTCTGCTGAGTTCAGTTAAACAACATAGTCCGACAATTAGAAGCTCACCATCAACCTTTCCTATACCAGAAATTTTATTTCATTACTGAACCAATGATCATGTCGATTATGTAGAGTGCTGTATCTGTCGTATGTAGAGTCTTTTATCTGTAATGGAAATTCTTTGGTAACGTATACATATTTCAGTTATGTGAACTTTTGGAACAAAGTTTAAATTAAGCTTGTTAATGTAAATAACTACTGGAATGATTATTATGTAATGCACTGTAAATGACTTGGTCCATAGTTAGGGAATGCAGGGTTGAATGTAAAAAATGTGGGGAATCCCTGCAGCTACAGAAGTAGCCTGGCAGAATGGAAAAGGTGTCGTTCACGCAAGCGGCAACTTGTCCCTTGCGACGGCTAAGGAGTCTGGCTTGAGCAGTGCTGTGGTTAATATCTCGCTAGCAGTAGCGGAACATTGTGGCTCATTCTTGCAGTTTTGAGGCAGAGGAGCTAAGAGTGTTACTTATGCACCTTTGATTCTGCATTTGGTGATACCATGTATAATGGCACGGTTTTCGGCCCTGCAAAAATATAATTCAGAAGACCTATAACAGGGCGAGGCCAACAGTACTGCCATGACTACATCGCCGCCATGTTAACAGCCACTGCAAATCACGCCACCAGTGCCACCAGCCTTCCACCAAAATGTTTATATTTGGCACTCTGTAAATGGACCAGGTATTTGCGAAATTTGGTTGATTTTCATAATAATCGTGGTATTGCTAAAAGCTCTGTCTTGCACCTGTGATTATCCCAAATCACAAACCTCACCAGGAATCCTATCCTAGTGAATTTAATTCCGAGTGTGCTAATTTATCATGAAAAGACTATTCAGAAATAGTTGTGATTACTTTCTGATGTGTGGAGTTGTGTTTAAAGTTCAGTTTTATAGTTTGAGAAATACTACACTGCCAGTGTGGTTTTCAATCTATCTGCAATCATTTTCTTAAATAATTTGCCTTACTTAAAAAAGTACCAGTAAATAGTAAAGTTGTTAGTTAAAAGAATAATAATATTGAATAGAAGTAAAAAAGATTATTAATTATGCACTTTGATCAGAATTACAAAGCTCTATCACTGTTCATTTTATGAGTAGGTGTTTGAACTTGAATATAAAATTTTTTTGGCATTTGCACAGTCAACCATATTTTGAGAAGGTTAAAAGACTGCTTTTCAAAGCACACTTGTTATTTGAAGAGTTATAGTTTGTTGTGCTTCACTTAATGAATAATTATTCATGACAATACTCACAATTTCCCATACACACTTGAGTAGTTTTGTTAATGAGCATGGTTCATCAAACCATTAAAGTTTAATAGCCCTCATGTGCTAGGCCAGTTGGTTAATGAAGCAAAGCAAAGGTCCCTCCAGAGCCACTGTAGTTAGATTTGCTTTCTGTTTAATTGCTTCAAACTGAGCTCAAGAAAGAAATATTTACTGTGTTTGCTATTTTAATGCAAGCTGGTTCATGTAATGGCATAGAGAAACTCTACTAAGCAATGATGTTATAGAGTATGATCATAATAAACCCCGATTTAAATCAGAATCATTTCATGCTCTGCGCTGTTCAGTAATGCTATTAGTATCATGTGTGTTGGTGACCAGTTGTATTAACTGCTGCATCTAGTTCATTCAAGGTACATCGTCTTCACTTCCAAGTTAGTACTACATTTATCTGCAAGGTTAGGTTACTGTGTTCTAGTGCGAACAGATGTCAAGTAAGAGTTTAGTAGATGTTAAGCAAAGTTAGGTTAGCCCTAGCACTGCCTTGAGCTTTATTACATTGTTTGACAAAAATTCCTAATTAGGCTGGCGACATATTAATACGTAATATTAAACTTGTTTTTGTGCTGGGGAAAATCTGTTCCTCACCCACCTGTTTAGTGTTAGTTATACTCTGCTGGAGTGTTTTGGAAGTGAATCCCAGTCAAACAGATTGTTTGTTCTGTTCCCATTAGGTTATCTCACGGTCACAACTTTCTCAAAAATTCCTCATAGAGGTTTAATGTAATCACTGACTGCCATTTATGGTGGTCGGTGTTACCATTACAAGCACTCCCTTTGGAGGAGCCCTCCTGCACCATTCCACCACATGATGGCTGACTTGCTGCTAGTACATTTGTATGGCTGCTTCGGTATCTTGGCATTTTCAGCTCTTAAGGAGGGAGGCAGAGCTTTAGTTGGTAAAGACATTTCCAGCTGGAGTACATCACAACCAGACACATATTATAGAATCAGATATTGGATTTTATGGTGTACCCAGGACCAGATGTACAGTCAGATCACAATTTAGTTATGACAATGAGTGAAGTAAATTTTAAGAGAGTTGTTACGTGAATTCAGTGTGTAAATAAATAGGATACTGAAGTACACAGGAATGGAATGTGAATTTTAACTTCTATGAGGCTCTAGATAATCTGATATTGAATGGCGATCAAACGAATTTTCAAGTTCGTCTATATAATCGATGAGAGACAATTCATAACAACAGACAGCCAGAAAAAGACATCCAAACACTACAGAAGTGACCAAGCGCTGGTAAGTGTGATAGCTTACGCACAATGAGCCAAACAGCTCATGAATCCAACTTACTGACAAAAATAACAATATCCAGAAGAATGGAAGACAAAGCTTATGATCTGTTTGAGGATGCTAAATTTGGAGTAATGGATCCAGGGAGGACAACTTGACCTTCAACCTTATAGTGGCAGGAATGTGTGAGAAAAATCAAGAGATATTTATTGGATTTGTAGATCTTTACCTGACATTTGACAGCATGAAACAGTGAATTTTTTTTTCTCTAAAAGGTATGTATATGGTACAGCAGATAACATAGAATATGAACCATAATCAACAAGAATTGGTACTCTGAATCAAAGATGATTAAAGATAAAGATGCAGGTAGTCTCCACAAATGTTCAGATGAACACTGAAGAATCATTGGTGGAATTGAAGAAACTTCCAGGAATTTAATTAAAACTGAAGGTGAAAACGATTTTGTTTAATAAAATTCACTGGTGATATTTCTGTGTTCACTGAAAGTCTGAATGAATCACCAGAGTTGATGAATGTAAGAAATAGTTGAATGAACACTAAATCAGGATTAATGAATGGAAGAAAGAGGAAAGTATTGCTGAGTAGCAGAAATAACATTGGTGGCAATGTTTACATCGGAATTAAGGACCACGCAGTAGACTGCTTGTAGTGACTATTACACATGAAGCTAATTTACACTGAGGGACAGAGCGTGGTTGTCACAAGGAGTAATGTTGCATGGGAAAGCAGGAGATTCCTTGTAAAACAAAGTTACTAATACCAAGGATAGGCCTTAATTTGTATTGGATGTCCCTTAATGTATGTTTGGAGCACAGTACTGCATAAAAATTAATCGTGGATTATGGAAAAAAACAAGAGGGGAATCTAAGCATTCCAAATTTGGTGCTATACAAGGATGTTTAAACTAGGTGAACTCATAACAGAACTGTGGAACGTCTCTGCAGAACAGGTGAGGATATTGTGATATGTGGAAAACTGTGACAAGTACGAGGGTCAGCATAGTAAGTTATATTTGAAGGCATCAGGGAATAACTGCCGTGGCACTAGAGGTAGTTGTTGAGGTTAAAAACTGAAGGGAAAGACAGACGAATGCATGCCACAAATGACAGTGGATTCTGGGTGCTCATGGCACTGTAAATCTGTTGCTCACACAGATAGACACATTGTCAACAGGAGGCAGAGTTTCTGTTTCGCATGTCTGTGGTTACAGGGACTGGCTGTTACAGCAGTGGGGCAACCAAGGTGGACCACTCCCTGACAAGCTAAGGCTCTGCTGACGTTTGCTTCTGGCTGGTGCTTGCAGAGTGTAATTTTTGTTACTAACAGAAACTTTATAGCAAATTATTGGGTTGTTTTTCCTGCCTCATTCCTGACGAGAACCAAAAATGGTCTCATAAATGTGTGTATGTGTGACCTCTGCTAGATCATTCCAATACATCTAGAGTAACACACAATTATCTCATTTGACATTGTGTTACACATTCAGTGCACTCATACTCTACCTGCCACTAAATTTTCTGTGGATGACATTGCATGAATTATTGCTGGCATTGGTTTGCTGATCTTGATGAGAATAAGTCACTGAACTGTTGACAATAGCTATTTTCTCTACCAACCTATTCTTAATTAACCTCTCTCCCATGATACTATGATCTATTCCTGAGGATACCACCCATGAATGTATGTTCTGATGCTTTTGAGTATTTATTTCTGATCTACCTTACAATGTTGTGTGTGTGTGTGTGTGTGTGTGTGTGTGTGTGTGTTGAGGGAACTCACCGCATTTGAGAGACAGTGGCCTTATCAGGTTGAGTAGTCGTGGGCTGCGCAGCAGCAGGTGTCTGGCGAAGTGCGCTGGCAGAGGTGGCGGCAGCGGCGGAGGTGGTGGTGGTTCTGGTTGTGGTACTCAGCTCCGTAACGACTGGTGCGCTGCACATACAGAGAGAGGCAGGGTGTGAGCTGGCTGGTGTTTCCTCGTGGGGATGTGGGGGTGCCTCCCTATGGCCAGCACTGCTGAGGGACCATCCACACACTGGCAACTATATGGACGACATGTGCCACATATGGGGACAGGGCTCCCGTCAAAACAAATGAATGACCAGTAAGCTAGTAACTATCAGCTGCACCACCCGAGCTTCCCACGGCAGTCGCCGAACACGATACAACATGTAGTTCAAAACAAAGTGCAGCCAGAAGGTACATACATTTGCAAAAACTCAATTACAGAATTACTGGAGAGGTCAGCTCAGGTATTATCACCATCAAATCTATACCAACGGCCTGAATTCCACTCCACCTACGTTGTATGCACCCACATAATGTTACAGTCTTACAGTCCCTCCGATCTCCTTTCAGTACGGGCATTTCACTCTACAAAATGGTTACTACGAGACACTACTTGAAGAAATTCATCTGTAATACTGAGTCCACAATCAGACTAATGTCACGATAATGTATATATCACGAAGCCTGGTATAATCAGGTGACAGTCTACAACACTTGTAAACTCAAGTTTATTGCAATAATTGACATTCCAGAAACTTAAGTTTCAACTTTAAATTACATGACTAAGACATTTGTATTACAATTAAGCAACTATTGTCTCTTAAGTAAGTATGAAAGATCTTAAATATCATTTTGGCCACATGTAAGCATGTGTGTGCAAATGTTGAAATGACATAGCATAAAGTCTTGTGTTAGATGATTCAAACCCAGCAAGTAATAGGATTGTTAACTAAGGGCAATAATACATTACATATCCAAATATAGCTAGATGCGAATCTGAAATGTTGAGAAAGTATTTTGTACCTTCACTGGGATTTGAATCCAGCACCTATCATTGTTTTCTAACCACAAATACACATTAAACATCTGCTTAGACTAGCTGTAGCGCGATTTGCATATGTCTGAAACGGAAATAACTTAATGGAAACTTCTGTGTGGAGTGGAAATCTGCCTGCATGCATCATCGTTGTTGACTGCACACAAGAAAATGTTTATTATCGAATTCCTTTTTGCCAGTTGCTACGAGTGACATGTCTTAACTTGAAATGATGGCCCGAAAAGTTTTGTGTGACAGTTGAAATCAACACCACCCATCATTGTTGAAAAGACACGTAGAGGCGATAAAAATAAAAATTACTTTTCTCCTTTGGTTTGATGAGCACATATTACTATTTCAAATGACACAATGAAATTATTTGCAGACAACCACAAATACAACGGATGCTAACTACTATGGACATATCCCTGGGAACAATTTCTTAGCACAAAAGACCTTTGTCACACCAGATGCATATTGTTACATTCTGAGGACTCATTAGCCTCTGAGTGTACATTTTTCTCTAAGGACCAAACATTTTCATTTTATCAAGTTAAGGCCCAATGGCTCAAATGTCCAACCAACCATCCTGGTTTACATTTTCCTTTTTTTTTTTTAAACTGATCAATGCAAATGCTGTGGCCTTTCCCTTGAAATGCCACTATCTATTTCCTTTCCCACATTTGAGTGCTGTAGATTCTGCTTCGTCTCTTATGGTCTTGCAGTCGATAGGACGTTTAACACTAAATTACTTCTTTCTTTCTTCCGCAATATTTGCTATTGAATTAAAGTGTTGCATGATGGTTAACTGGTCACATTTCATGACGTTTGCCAGTAATCAATTGGGCTATACTGGTAAACCACCACATCAAGACAAACCAACTCAAAATTAGAAAATTATTTTCCGATTTGATTTGTTCAGCGCACTTACCACATACACGCACAAAATACTTTGTGCACCATTTTCAAAGGCTTAAACAACAATCTTCATGACCATCAAGAGTACAACATTCAGTAAGTCACTCCAAGAATAATTTATAACTTCCAATAAAAAATTATGGCTGATAACTAAACTTATTGCAACCTGTATGAGAACATGTAAAACAAAATCTCTATGATCTTATGCATGAATCTACTTGTTTCAGTAAAATTATGGGTGGCCCTTTTAGGCAATATGCATCAATGTAGTACGCCACATAGAAAAAATTATGGACTTTCTCACGCAATTGCACGATACTTTTTTTAGGCCTCCTTTTACCACCTGGAATTTATCTGGAGGGATTATCTGTGCTACGTAAGCTACGTTTACTGAAGACAAGTCTCGTCTTTGCAATGACCGGTTGTGTTAATAGTAACAGAAGAAACTACAATAATGAATGACCTCTTCAAAAAAACATTATATTGGATAAACAAAGCTGCTTAGTACCACCTCAAAGTAAAAAATAAATTTCTTCAGAAATTATAACAAAAGGAATCCACTTTGAGAATAACAATGGACCCATTCTCAGAACAGCAACTGCGTATGATTGACTTACTTATAAATCAAATGCATCTCTTCTCTCAGTAAAATTATATGCCTTAGCACAAAAATAAAGAAATAGAAAATAATTAACTTTCCTTGACACAATACCACACTACTGCAGCTATTAATACAACAAAGGTACCAGGAGAACGTTCTGGAAGTTTGATTGATACTTGTCACCGAGTTTTGTTCTATGATCTAGTGTTGGTGCAACCTAAACTCTTAGAAGATGACAGCTGCTCAGGTGGGAGAAACATTTCCTGCAAAAATTTCCATAGGCTACAATAATTCCAGTAAGGCAGCTGACAATTATGTGATTTTATTTCATCAATTACAAAATCAAGTCGAAAGTACACATTAGGTAGGTAAGGCCACTAGTGAAAGTTGATTATTGGTAAACAAGGAAAAGAATGTTTTGTAAAGGCTGTAATTAACCTCCAGGAAAAGGAAACGCTCATCCAGTGAGGAGCATCCTCCGCTATCAACAAAACAATGGCACTGGACTAAAAGTTTGATGGTCTGTTAAAATGGCTCTAGCTTCATATGATTAAGCTCTGTGTTCGAGTCACTGATCAGCCGAACACTAAACAACTATGAAAAGACCCTCTTAGCTTCTGCTGAGTTCAGTTAAACAACATAGTCCGACAATTAGAAGCTCACCATCAACCTTTCCTATACCAGAAATTTTATTTCATTACTGAACCAATGATCATGTCGATTATGTAGAATGCTGTATCTGTCGTATGTAGAGTCTTTTATCTGTAATGGAAATTCTTTGGTAACGTATACATATTTCAGTTATGTGAACTTTTGGAACAAAGTTTAAATTAAGCTTATTAATGTAAATAACTACTGGAATGATTATTATGTAATGCACTGTAAATGACTTGGTCCATAGTTAGGGAATGCAGGGTTGAATGTAAAAAATGTGGGGAATCCCTGCAGCTACAGAAGTAGCCTGGCAGAATGGAAAAGGTGTCGTTCACGCAAGCGGCAACTTGTCCCTTGCGACGGCTAAGGAGTCTGGCTTGAGCAGTGCTGTGGTTAATATCTCGCTAGCAGTAGCGGAACATTGTGGCTCATTCTTGCAGTTTTGAGGCAGAGGAGCTAAGAGTGTTACTTATGCACCTTTGATTCTGCATTTGGTGATACCATGTATAATGGCACGGTTTTCGGCCCTGCAAAAATATAATTCAGAAGACCTATAACAGGGCGAGGCCAACAGTACTGCCATGACTACATCGCCGCCATGTTAACAGCCACTGCAAATCACGCCACCAGTGCCACCAGCCTTCCAACAAAATGTTTATATTTGGCACTCTGTAAATGGACCAGGTATTTGCGAAATTTGGTTGATTTTCATAATAATCGTGGTATTGCTAAAAGCTCTGTCTTGCACCTGTGATTATCCCAAATCACAAACCTCACCAGGAATCCTATCCTAGTGAATTTAATTCCGAGTGTGCTAATTTATCATGAAAAGACTATTCAGAAATAGTTGTGATTACTTTCTGATGTGTGGAGTTGTGTTTAAAGTTCAGTTTTATAGTTTGAGAAATACTACACTGCCAGTGTGGTTTTCAATCTATCTGCAATCATTTTCTTAAATAATTTGCCTTACTTAAAAAAGTACCAGTAAATAGTAAAGTTGTTAGTTAAAAGAATAATAATATTGAATAGAAGTAAAAAAGATTATTAATTATGCACTTTGATCAGAATTACAAAGCTCTATCACTGTTCATTTTATGAGTAGGTGTTTGAACTTGAATATAAAATTTTTTTGGCATTTGCACAGTCAACCATATTTTGAGAAGGTTAAAAGACTGCTTTTCAAAGCACACTTGTTATTTGAAGAGTTATAGTTTGTTGTGCTTCACTTAATGAATAATTATTCATGACAATACTCACAATTTCCCATACACACTTGAGTAGTTTTGTTAATGAGCATGGTTCATCAAACCATTAAAGTTTAATAGCCCTCATGTGCTATGCCAGTTGGTTAATGAAGCAAAGCAAAGGTCCCTCCAGAGCCACTGTAGTTAGATTTGCTTTCTGTTTAATTGCTTCAAACTGAGCTCAAGAAAGAAATATTTACTGTGTTTGCTATTTTAATGCAAGCTGGTTCATGTAATGGCATAGAGAAACTCTACTAAGCAATGATGTTATAGAGTATGATCATAATAAACCCCGATTTAAATCAGAATCATTTCATGCTCTGCCCTGTTCAGTAATGCTATTAGTATCATGTGTGTTGGTGACCGGTTGTATTAACTGCTGCATCTAGTTCATTCAAGGTACATCGTCTTCACTTCCAAGTTAGTACTACATTTATCTGCAAGGTTAGGTTACTGTGTTCTAGTGCGAACAGATGTCAAGAAAGAGTTTAGTAGGTGTTAAACAAAGTTAAGTTAGCCCTAGCACTGCCCTGAGCTTTATTACATTGTTTGACAAAAATTCCTAATTAGGCTGGCGACATATTAATACGTAATATTAAACTTGCTTTTGTGCTGGAGAACATCTGTTCCTCACCCACCTGTTTAGTGTTGGTTATACTCTGCTGGAGTGTTTTGGAAGTGAATCCCAGTCAAACAGATTGTTTGTTCTGTTCCCATTAGGTTATCTCACGGTCACAACTTTCTCAAAAATTCCTCATAGAGGTTTAATGTAATCACTGACTGCCATTTATGGTGGTCGGTGTTACCATTACAAGCACTCCCTTTGGAGGAGCCCTCCTGCACCATTCCACCACATGATGGCTGACTTGCTGCTAGTACATTTGTATGGCTGCTTCGGTATCTTGGCATTTTCAGCTCTTAAGGAGGGAGGCAGAGCTTTAGTTGGTAAAGACATTTCCAGCTGGAGTACATCACAACCAGACACACATTATAGAATCAGATATTGGATTTTAAGGTGTACCCAGGACCAGATGTACAGTCAGATCACAATTTAGTTATGACAATGAGTGAAGTAAATTTTAAGAGAGTTGTTACGTGAATTCAGTGTGTAAATAAATAGGATACTGAAGTACACAGGAATGGAATGTGAATTTTAACTTCTATGAGGCTCTAGATAATCTGATATTGAATGGCGATCAAACGAATTTTCAAGTTCGTCTATATAATCGATGAGAGACAATTCATAACAACAGACAGCCAGAAAAAGACATCCAAACACTACAGAAGTGACCAAGCGCTGGTAAGTGTGATAGCTTATGCACAATGAGCCAAACAGCTCATGAATCCAACTTACTGACAAAAATAACAATATCCAGAAGAATGGAAGACAAAGCTTATGATCTGTTTGAGGATGCTAAATTTGGAGTAATGGATCCAGGGAGGACAACTTGACCTTCAACCTTATAGTGGCAGGAATGTGTGAGAAAAATCAAGAGATATTTATTGGATTTGTAGATCTTTACCTGACATTTGACAGCATGAAACAGTGAATTTTTTTTTCTCTAAAAGGTACGTATATGGTACAGCAGATAACATAGAATATGAGCCATAATCAACAAGAATTGGTACTCTGAATCAAAGATGATTAAAGATAAAGATGCAGGTAGTCTCCACAAATGTTCAGATGAACACTGAAGAATCATTGGTGGAATTGAAGAAACTTCCAGGAATTTAATTAAAACTGAAGGTGAAAACGATTTTGTTTAATAAAATTCACTGGTGATATTTCTGTGTTCACTGAAAGTCTGAATGAATCACCAGAGTTGATGAATGTAAGAAATAGTTGAATGAACACTAAATCAGGATTAATGAATGGAAGAAAGAGGAAAGTATTGCTGAGTAGCAGAAATAACATTGGTGGCAATGTTTACATCGGAATTAAGGACCACGCAGTAGACTGCTTGTAGTGACTATTACACATGAAGCTAATTTACACTGAGGGACAGAGCGTGGTTGTCACAAGGAGTAATGTTGCATGGGAAAGCAGGAGATTCCTTGTAAAACAAAGTTACTAATACCAAGGATAGGCCTTAATTTGTATTGGATGTCCCTTAATGTATGTTTGGAGCACAGTACTGCATAAAAATTAATCGTGGATTATGGAAAAAAACAAGAGGGGAATCTAAGCATTCCAAATTTGGTGCTATACAAGGATGTTTAAACTAGGTGAACTCATAACAGAACTGTGGAACGTCTCTGCAGAACAGGTGAGGATATTGTGATATGTGGAAAACTGTGACAAGTACGAGGGTCAGCATAGTAAGTTATATTTGAAGGCATCAGGGAATAACTGCCGTGGCACTAGAGGTAGTTGTTGAGGTTAAAAACTGAAGGGAAAGACAGACGAATGCATGCCACAAATGACAGTGGATTCTGGGTGCTCATGGCACTGTAAATCTGTTGCTCACACAGATAGACACATTGTCAACAGGAGGCAGAGTTTCTGTTTCGCATGTCTGTGGTTACAGGGACTGGCTGTTACAGCAGTGGGGCAACCAAGGTGGACCACTCCCTGACAAGCTAAGGCTCTGCTGACGTTTGCTTCTGGCTGGTGCTTGCAGAGTGTAATTTTTGTTACTAACAGAAACTTTATAGCAAATTATTGGGTTGTTTTTCCTGCCTCATTCCTGACGAGAACCAAAAATGGTCTCATAAATGTGTGCATGTGTGACCTCTGCTAGATCATTCCAATACATCTAGAGTAACATACAATTATCTCATTTGACATTGTGTTACACATTCAGTGCACTCATACTCTACCTGCCACTAAATTTTCTGTGGATGACATTGCATGAATTATTGCTGGCATTGGTTTGCTGATCTTGATGAGAATAAGTCACTGAACTGTTGACAATAGCTATTTTCTCTACCAACCTATTCTTAATTAACCTCTCTCCCATGATACTATGATCTATTCCTGAGGATACCACCCATGAATGTATGTTCTGATGCTTTTGAGTATTTATTTCTGATCTACCTTACAATGTTGTGTGTGTGTGTGTGTGTGTGTGTGTGTGTTGAGGGAACTCACCGCATTTGAGAGACAGTGGCCTTATCAGGTTGAGTAGTCGTGGGCTGCGCAGCAGCAGGTGTCTGGCGAAGTGCGCTGGCAGAGGTGGCGGCAGCGGCGGAGGTGGTGGTGGTTCTGGTTGTGGTACTCAGCTCCGTAACGACTGGTGCGCTGCACATACAGAGAGAGGCAGGGTGTGAGCTGGCTGGTGTTTCCTCGTGGGGATGTGGGGGTGCCTCCCTATGGCCAGCACTGCTGAGGGACCATCCACACACTGGCAACTATATGGACGACATGTGCCACATATTGGGACAGGGCTCCCGTCAATACAAATGAATGACCAGTAAGCTAGTAACTATCAGCTGCACCACCCGAGCTTCCCACGGCAGTCGCCGAACACGATACAACATGTAGTTCAAAACAAAGTGCAGCCAGAAGGTACATACATTTGCAAAAACTCAATTACAGAATTACTGGAGAGGTCAGCTCAGGTATTATCACCATCAAATCTATACCAACGGCCTGAATTCCACTCCACCTACGTTGTATGCACCCACATAATGTTACAGTCTTACAGTCCCTCCGATCTCTTTTCAGTACGGGCATTTCACTCTACAAAATGGTTACTACGAGACACTACTTGAAGAAATTCATCTGTAATACTGAGTCCACAATCAGACTAATGTCACGATAATGTATATATCACGAAACCTGGTATAATCAGGTGACAGTCTACAACACTTGTAAACTCAAGTTTATTGCAATAAATGACATTCCAGAAACTTAAGTTTCAACTTTAAATTACATGACTAAGACATTTGTATTACAATTAAGCAACTATTGTCTCTTAAGTAAGTATGAAAGATCTTAAATATCATTTTGGCCACATGTAAGCATGTGTGTGCAAATGTTGAAATGACATAGCATAAAGTTTTGTGTTAGATGATTCAAACCCAGCAAGTAATAGGATTGTTAACTAAGGGCAATAATACATTACATATCCAAATATAGCTAGATGCGAATCTGAAATGTTGAGAAAGTATTTTGTACCTTCACTGGGATTTGAATCCAGCACCTATCATTGTTTTCTAACCACAAATACACATTAAACATCTGCTTAGACTAGCTGTAGCGCGATTTGCATATGTCTGAAACGGAAATAACTTAATGGAAACTTCTGTGTGGAGTGGAAATCTGCCTGCATGCATCATCGTTGTTGACTGCACACAAGAAAATGTTTATTATCGAATTCCTTTTTGCCAGTTGCTACGAATGACATGTCTTAACTTGAAATGATGGCCCGAAAAGTTTTGTGTGACAGTTGAAATCAACACCACCCATCATTGTTGAAAAGACACGTAGAGGCGATAAAAATAAAAATTACTTTTCTCCTTTGGTTTGATGAGCACATATTACTATTTCAAATGACACAATGAAATTATTTGCAGACAACCACGAATACAACGGATGCTAACTACTATGGACATATCCCTGGGAACAATTTCTTAGCACAAAAGACCTTTGTCACACCAGATGCATATTGTTACATTCTGAGGACTCATTAGCCTCTGATTGTACATTTTTTTCTAAGGACCAAACATTTTCATTTTATCAAGTTAAGGCCCAATGGCTCAAATGTCCACCCAACCATCCTGGTTTCCATTTTCCTTTTTTTCCTAAACTGATCAATGCAAATGCTGTGGCCTTTCCCTTGAAATGCCACTATCTATTTCCTTTCCCACATTTGAGTGCTGTAGATTCTGCTTCGTCTCTTATGGTCTTGCAGTCGATAGGACGTTTAACACTAAATTACTTCTTTCTTTCTTCCGCAATATTTGCTATTGAATTAAAGTGTTGCATGATGGTTAACTGGTCACATTTCATGACGTTTGCCAGTAATCAATTGGGCCATACTGGTAAACCACCACATCAAGACAAACCAACTCAAAATTAGAAAATTATTTTCCGATTTGATTTGTTCAGCGCACTTACCACATACACGCACAAAATACTTTGTGCACCATTTTCAAAGGCTTAAACAACAATCTTCATGACCATCAAGAGTACAACATTCAGTAAGTCACTCCAAGAATAATTTATAACTTCCAATAAAAAATTATGGCTGATAACTAAACTTATTGCAACCTGTATGAGAACATGTAAAACAAAATCTCTATGATCTTATGCATGAATCTACTTGTTTCAGTAAAATTATGGGTGGCCCTTTTAGGCAATATGCATCAATGTAGTACGCCACATAGAAAAAATTATGGACTATCTTACGCAATTGCACGATACTTTTTTTAGGCCTCCTTTTACCACCTGGAATTTATCTGGAGGGATTATCTGTGCTACGTAAGCTACGTTTACTGAAGACAAGTCTCGTCTTTGCAATGACCGGTTGTGTTAATAGTAACAGAAGAAACTACAATAATGAATGACCTCTTCAAAAAAACATTATATTGGATAAACAAAGCTGCTTAGTACCACCTCAAAGTAAAAAATAAATTTCTTCAGAAATTATAACATAAGGAATCCACTTCGAGAATAACAATGGACCCATTCTCAGAACAACAACTGCGTATGATTGACTTCCTTATAAATCAAATGCATCTCTTCTCTTAGTGAAATTATATGCCTTAGCACAAAAATAAAGAACTCGAAAATAATTAACTTTCCTTGACACAATACCACACTACTGCAGCTATTAATACAACAAAGGTACCAGGAGAACGTTCTGGAAGTTTGATTGATACTTGTCACCGAGTTTTGTTCTATGATCTAGTGTTGGTGCAACCTAAACTCTTAGAAGATGACAGCTGCTCAGGTGGGAGAAACATTTCCTGCAAAAATTTCCATAGGCTACAATAATTTCAGTAAGGCAGCTGACAATTATGTGATTTTATTTCATCGATTACAAAATCAAGTCGAAAGTACACATTAGGTAGGTAAGGCCACTAGTGAAAGTTGATTATTGGTAAACAAGGAAAAGAATGTTTTGTAAAGGCTGTAATTAACCTCCAGGAAAAGGAAACGCTCATCCAGTGAGGAGCATCCTCCGCTAACAACAAAACAATGGCACTGGACTGAAAGTTTGATGGTCTGTTAAAATGGCTCTAGCTTCATATGATTAAGCTCTGTGTTCGAGTCACTGATCAGCCGAACACTAAACAACTATGAAAAGACCCTCTTAGCTTCTGCTGAGTTCAGTTAAACAACATAGTCCGACAATTAGAAGCTCACCATCAACCTTTCCTATACCAGAAATTTTATTTCATTACTGAACCAATGATCATGTCGATTATGTAGAGTGCTGTATCTGTCGTATGTGGAGTCTTTTATCTGTAATGGAAATTCTTTGGTAACGTATACATATTTCAGTTATGTGAACTTTTGGAACAAAGTTTAAATTAAGCTTGTTAATGTAAATAACTACTGGAATGATTATTATGTAATGCACTGTAAATGACTTGGTCCATAGTTAGGGAATGCAGGGTTGAATGTAAAAAATGTGGGGAATCCCTGCAGCTACAGAAGTAGCCTGGCAGAATGGAAAAGGTGTCGTTCACGCAAGCGGCAACTTGTCCCTTGCGACGGCTAAGGAGTCTGGCTTGAGCAGTGCTGTGGTTAATATCTCGCTAGCAGTAGCGGAACATTGTGGCTCATTCTTGAAGTTTTGAGGCAGAGGAGCTAAGAGTGTTACTTATGCACCTTTGATTCTGCATTTGGTGATACCATGTATAATGGCATGGTTTTCGGCCCTGCAAAAATATAATTCAGAAGACCTATAACAGGGCGAGGCCAACAGTACTGCCATGACTACATCGCCGCCATGTTAACAGCCACTGCAAATCACGCCACCAGTGCCACCAGCCTTCCACCAAAATGTTTATATTTGGCACTCTGTAAATGGACTAGGTATTTGCGAAATTTGGTTGATTTTCATAATAATCGTGGTATTGCTAAAAGCTCTGTCTTGCACCTGTGATTATCCCAAATCACAAACCTCACCAGGAATCCTATCCTAGTGAATTTAATTCCGAGTGTGCTAATTTATCATGAAAAGACTATTCAGAAATAGTTGTGATTACTTTCTGATGTGTGGAGTTGTGTTTAAAGTTCAGTTTTATAGTTTGAGAAATACTACACTGCCAGTGTGGTTTTCAATCTATCTGCAATTATTTTCTTAAATAATTTGCCTTACTTAAAAAAGTACCAGTAAATAGTAAAGTTGTTAGTTAAAAGAATAATAATATTGAATAGAAGTAAAAAAGATTATTAATTATGCACTTTGATCAGAATTACAAAGCTCTATCACTGTTCATTTTATGAGTAGGTGTTTGAACTTGAATATAAAATTTTTTTGGCATTTGCACAGTCAACCATATTTTGAGAAGGTTAAAAGACTGCTTTTCAAAGCACACTTGTTATTTGAAGAGTTATAGTTTGTTGTGCTTCACTTAATGAATAATTATTCATGACAATACTCACAATTTCCCATACACACTTGAGTAGTTTTGTTAATGAGCATGGTTCATCAAACCATTAAAGTTTAATAGCCCTCATGTGCTAGGCCAGTTGGTTAATGAAGCAAAGCAAAGGTCCCTCCAGAGCCACTGTATTTAGATTTGCTATCTGTTTAATTGCTTCAAACTGAGCTCAAGAAAGAAATATTTACTGTGTTTGCTATTTTAATGCAAGCTGGTTCATGTAATGGCATAGAGAAACTCTACTAAGCAATGATGTTATAGAGTATGATCATAATAAACCCCGATTTAAATCAGAATCATTTCATGCTCTGCCCTGTTCAGTAATGCTATTAGTATCATGTGTGTTGGTGACCGGTTGTATTAACTGCTGCATCTAGTTCATTCAAGGTACATCGTCTTCACTTCCAAGTTAGTACTACATTTATCTGCAAGGTTAGGTTACTGTGTTCTAGTGCGAACAGATGTCAAGAAAGAGTTTAGTAGGTGTTAAACAAAGTTAAGTTAGCCCTAGCACTGCCCTGAGCTTTATTACATTGTTTGACAAAAATTCCTAATTAGGCTGGCGACATATTAATACGTAATATTAAACTTGCTTTTGTGCTGGAGAACATCTGTTCCTCACCCACCTGTTTAGTGTTGGTTATACTCTGCTGGAGTGTTTTGGAAGTGAATCCCAGTCAAACAGATTGTTTGTTCTGTTCCCATTAGGTTATCTCACGGTCACAACTTTCTCAAAAATTCCTCATAGAGGTTTAATGTAATCACTGACTGCCATTTATGGTGGTCGGTGTTACCATTACAAGCACTCCCTTTGGAGGAGCCCTCCTGCACCATTCCACCACATGATGGCTGACTTGCTGCTAGTACATTTGTATGGCTGCTTCGGTATCTTGGCATTTTCAGCTCTTAAGGAGGGAGGCAGAGCTTTAGTTGGTAAAGACATTTCCAGCTGGAGTACATCACAACCAGACACACATTATAGAATCAGATATTGGATTTTAAGGTGTACCCAGGACCAGATGTACAGTCAGATCACAATTTAGTTATGACAATGAGTGAAGTAAATTTTAAGAGAGTTGTTACGTGAATTCAGTGTGTAAATAAATAGGATACTGAAGTACACAGGAATGGAATGTGAATTTTAACTTCTATGAGGCTCTAGATAATCTGATATTGAATGGCGATCAAACGAATTTTCAAGTTCGTCTATATAATCGATGAGAGACAATTCATAACAACAGACAGCCAGAAAAAGACATCCAAACACTACAGAAGTGACCAAGCGCTGGTAAGTGTGATAGCTTACGCACAATGAGCCAAACAGCTCATGAATCCAACTTACTGACAAAAATAACAATATCCAGAAGAATGGAAGACAAAGCTTATGATCTGTTTGAGGATGCTAAATTTGGAGTAATGGATCCAGGGAGGACAACTTGACCTTCAACCTTATAGTGGCAGGAATGTGTGAGAAAAATCAAGAGATATTTATTGGATTTGTAGATCTTTACCTGACATTTGACAGCATGAAACAGTGAATTTTTTTTTCTCTAAAAGGTACGTATATGGTACAGCAGATAACATAGAATATGAGCCATAATCAACAAGAATCGGTACTCTGAATCAAAGATGATTAAAGATAAAGATGCAGGTAGTCTCCACAAATGTTCAGATGAACACTGAAGAATCATTGGTGGAATTGAAGAAACTTCCAGGAATTTAATTAAAACTGAAGGTGAAAACGATTTTGTTTAATAAAATTCACTGGTGATATTTCTGTGTTCACTGAAAGTCTGAATGAATCACCAGAGTTGATGAATGTAAGAAATAGTTGAATGAACACTAAATCAGGATTAATGAATGGAAGAAAGAGGAAAGTATTGCTGAGTAGCAGAAATAACATTGGTGGCAATGTTTACATCGGAATTAAGGACCACGCAGTAGACTGCTTGTAGTGACTATTACACATGAAGCTAATTTACACTGAGGGACAGAGCGTGGTTGTCACAAGGAGTAATGTTGCATGGGAAAGCAGGAGATTCCTTGTAAAACAAAGTTACTAATACCAAGGATAGGCCTTAATTTGTATTGGATGTCCCTTAATGTATGTTTGGAGCACAGTACTGCATAAAAATTAATCGTGGATTATGGAAAAAAACAAGAGGGGAATCTAAGCATTCCAAATTTGGTGCTATACAAGGATGTTTAAACTAGGTGAACTCATAACAGAACTGTGGAACGTCTCTGCAGAACAGGTGAGGATATTGTGATATGTGGAAAACTGTGACAAGTACGAGGGTCAGCATAGTAAGTTATATTTGAAGGCATCAGGGAATAACTGCCGTGGCACTAGAGGTAGTTGTTGAGGTTAAAAACTGAAGGGAAAGACAGACGAATGCATGCCACAAATGACAGTGGATTCTGGGTGCTCATGGCACTGTAAATCTGTTGCTCACACAGATAGACACATTGTCAACAGGAGGCAGAGTTTCTGTTTCGCATGTCTGTGGTTACAGGGACTGGCTGTTACAGCAGTGGGGCAACCAAGGTGGACCACTCCCTGACAAGCTAAGGCTCTGCTGACGTTTGCTTCTGGCTGGTGCTTGCAGAGTGTAATTTTTGTTACTAACAGAAACTTTATAGCAAATTATTGGGTTGTTTTTCCTGCCTCATTCCTGACGAGAACCAAAAATGGTCTCATAAATGTGTGCATGTGTGACCTCTGCTAGATCATTCCAATACATCTAGAGTAACATACAATTATCTCATTTGACATTGTGTTACACATTCAGTGCACTCATACTCTACCTGCCACTAAATTTTCTGTGGATGACATTGCATGAATTATTGCTGGCATTGGTTTGCTAAACTTGATGAGAATAAGTCACTGAACTGTTGACAATAGCTATTTTCTCTACCAACCTATTCTTAATTAACCTCTCTCCCATGATACTATGATCTATTCCTGAGGATACCACCCATGAATGTATGTTCTGATGCTTTTGAGTATTTATTTCTGATCTACCTTACAATGTTGTGTGTGTGTGTGTGTGTGTGTGTGTGTGTTGAGGGAACTCACCGCATTTGAGAGACAGTGGCCTTATCAGGTTGAGTAGTCGTGGGCTGCGCAGCAGCAGGTGTCTGGCGAAGTGCGCTGGCAGAGGTGGCGGCAGCGGCGGAGGTGGTGGTGGTTCTGGTTGTGGTACTCAGCTCCGTAACGACTGGTGCGCTGCACATACAGAGAGAGGCAGGGTGTGAGCTGGCTGGTGTTTCCTCGTGGGGATGTGGGGGTGCCTCCCTATGGCCAGCACTGCTGAGGGACCATCCACACACTGGCAACTATATGGACGACATGTGCCACATATTGGGACAGGGCTCCCGTCAATACAAATGAATGACCAGTAAGCTAGTAACTATCAGCTGCACCACCCGAGCTTCCCACGGCAGTCGCCGAACACGATACAACATGTAGTTCAAAACAAAGTGCAGCCAGAAGGTACATACATTTGCAAAAACTCAATTACAGAATTACTGGAGAGGTCAGCTCAGGTATTATCACCATCAAATCTATACCAACGGCCTGAATTCCACTCCACCTACGTTGTATGCACCCACATAATGTTACAGTCTTACAGTCCCTCCGATCTCTTTTCAGTACGGGCATTTCACTCTACAAAATGGTTACTACGAGACACTACTTGAAGAAATTCATCTGTAATACTGAGTCCACAATCAGACTAATGTCACGATAATGTATATATCACGAAACCTGGTATAATCAGGTGACAGTCTACAACACTTGTAAACTCAAGTTTATTGCAATAAATGACATTCCAGAAACTTAAGTTTCAACTTTAAATTACATGACTAAGACATTTGTATTACAATTAAGCAACTATTGTCTCTTAAGTAAGTATGAAAGATCTTAAATATCATTTTGGCCACATGTAAGCATGTGTGTGCAAATGTTGAAATGACATAGCATAAAGTTTTGTGTTAGATGATTCAAACCCAGCAAGTAATAGGATTGTTAACTAAGGGCAATAATACATTACATATCCAAATATAGCTAGATGCGAATCTGAAATGTTGAGAAAGTATTTTGTACCTTCACTGGGATTTGAATCCAGCACCTATCATTGTTTTCTAACCACAAATACACATTAAACATCTGCTTAGACTAGCTGTAGCGCGATTTGCATATGTCTGAAACGGAAATAACTTAATGGAAACTTCTGTGTGGAGTGGAAATCTGCCTGCATGCATCATCGTTGTTGACTGCACACAAGAAAATGTTTATTATCGAATTCCTTTTTGCCAGTTGCTACGAATGACATGTCTTAACTTGAAATGATGGCCCGAAAAGTTTTGTGTGACAGTTGAAATCAACACCACCCATCATTGTTGAAAAGACACGTAGAGGCGATAAAAATAAAAATTACTTTTCTCCTTTGGTTTGATGAGCACATATTACTATTTCAAATGACACAATGAAATTATTTGCAGACAACCACGAATACAACGGATGCTAACTACTATGGACATATCCCTGGGAACAATTTCTTAGCACAAAAGACCTTTGTCACACCAGATGCATATTGTTACATTCTGAGGACTCATTAGCCTCTGATTGTACATTTTTTTCTAAGGACCAAACATTTTCATTTTATCAAGTTAAGGCCCAATGGCTCAAATGTCCACCCAACCATCCTGGTTTCCATTTTCCTTTTTTTCCTAAACTGATCAATGCAAATGCTGTGGCCTTTCCCTTGAAATGCCACTATCTATTTCCTTTCCCACATTTGAGTGCTGTAGATTCTGCTTCGTCTCTTATGGTCTTGCAGTCGATAGGACGTTTAACACTAAATTACTTCTTTCTTTCTTCCGCAATATTTGCTATTGAATTAAAGTGTTGCATGATGGTTAACTGGTCACATTTCATGACGTTTGCCAGTAATCAATTGGGCCATACTGGTAAACCACCACATCAAGACAAACCAACTCAAAATTAGAAAATTATTTTCCGATTTGATTTGTTCAGCGCACTTACCACATACACGCACAAAATACTTTGTGCACCATTTTCAAAGGCTTAAACAACAATCTTCATGACCATCAAGAGTACAACATTCAGTAAGTCACTCCAAGAATAATTTATAACTTCCAATAAAAAATTATGGCTGATAACTAAACTTATTGCAACCTGTATGAGAACATGTAAAACAAAATCTCTATGATCTTATGCATGAATCTACTTGTTTCAGTAAAATTATGGGTGGCCCTTTTAGGCAATATGCATCAATGTAGTACGCCACATAGAAAAAATTATGGACTATCTTACGCAATTGCACGATACTTTTTTTAGGCCTCCTTTTACCACCTGGAATTTATCTGGAGGGATTATCTGTGCTACGTAAGCTACGTTTACTGAAGACAAGTCTCGTCTTTGCAATGACCGGTTGTGTTAATAGTAACAGAAGAAACTACAATAATGAATGACCTCTTCAAAAAAACATTATATTGGATAAACAAAGCTGCTTAGTACCACCTCAAAGTAAAAAATAAATTTCTTCAGAAATTATAACATAAGGAATCCACTTCGAGAATAACAATGGACCCATTCTCAGAACAGCAACTGCGTATGATTGACTTCCTTATAAATCAAATGCATCTCTTCTCTTAGTGAAATTATATGCCTTAGCACAAAAATAAAGAACTCGAAAATAATTAACTTTCCTTGACACAATACCACACTACTGCAGCTATTAATACAACAAAGGTACCAGGAGAACGTTCTGGAAGTTTGATTGATACTTGTCACCGAGTTTTGTTCTATGATCTAGTGTTGGTGCAACCTAAACTCTTAGAAGATGACAGCTGCTCAGGTGGGAGAAACATTTCCTGCAAAAATTTCCATAGGCTACAATAATTTCAGTAAGGCAGCTGACAATTATGTGCTTTTATTTCATCGATTACAAAATCAAGTCGAAAGTACACATTAGGTAGGTAAGGCCACTAGTGAAAGTTGATTATTGGTAAACAAGGAAAAGAATGTTTTGTAAAGGCTGTAATTAACCTCCAGGAAAAGGAAACGCTCATCCAGTGAGGAGCATCCTCCGCTAACAACAAAACAATGGCACTGGACTGAAAGTTTGATGGTCTGTTAAAATGGCTCTAGCTTCATATGATTAAGCTCTGTGTTCGAGTCACTGATCAGCCGAACACTAAACAACTATGAAAAGACCCTCTTAGCTTCTGCTGAGTTCAGTTAAACAACATAGTCCGACAATTAGAAGCTCACCATCAACCTTTCCTATACCAGAAATTTTATTTCATTACTGAACCAATGATCATGTCGATTATGTAGAGTGCTGTATCTGTCGTATGTGGAGTCTTTTATCTGTAATGGAAATTCTTTGGTAACGTATACATATTTCAGTTATGTGAACTTTTGGAACAAAGTTTAAATTAAGCTTGTTAATGTAAATAACTACTGGAATGATTATTATGTAATGCACTGTAAATGACTTGGTCCATAGTTAGGGAATGCAGGGTTGAATGTAAAAAATGTGGGGAATCCCTGCAGCTACAGAAGTAGCCTGGCAGAATGGAAAAGGTGTCGTTCACGCAAGCGGCAACTTGTCCCTTGCGACGGCTAAGGAGTCTGGCTTGAGCAGTGCTGTGGTTAATATCTCGCTAGCAGTAGCGGAACATTGTGGCTCATTCTTGAAGTTTTGAGGCAGAGGAGCTAAGAGTGTTACTTATGCACCTTTGATTCTGCATTTGGTGATACCATGTATAATGGCATGGTTTTCGGCCCTGCAAAAATATAATTCAGAAGACCTATAACAGGGCGAGGCCAACAGTACTGCCATGACTACATCGCCGCCATGTTAACAGCCACTGCAAATCACGCCACCAGTGCCACCAGCCTTCCACCAAAATGTTTATATTTGGCACTCTGTAAATGGACTAGGTATTTGCGAAATTTGGTTGATTTTCATAATAATCGTGGTATTGCTAAAAGCTCTGTCTTGCACCTGTGATTATCCCAAATCACAAACCTCACCAGGAATCCTATCCTAGTGAATTTAATTCCGAGTGTGCTAATTTATCATGAAAAGACTATTCAGAAATAGTTGTGATTACTTTCTGATGTGTGGAGTTGTGTTTAAAGTTCAGTTTTATAGTTTGAGAAATACTACACTGCCAGTGTGGTTTTCAATCTATCTGCAATCATTTTCTTAAATAATTTGCCTTACTTAAAAAAGTACCAGTAAATAGTAAAGTTGTTAGTTAAAAGAATAATAATATTGAATAGAAGTAAAAAAGATTATTAATTATGCACTTTGATCAGAATTACAAAGCCCTATCACTGTTCATTTTATGAGTAGGTGTTTGAACTTGAATATAAAATTTTTTTGGCATTTGCACAGTCAACCATATTTTGAGAAGGTTAAAAGACTGCTTTTCAAAGCACACTTGTTATTTGAAGAGTTATAGTTTGTTGTGCTTCACTTAATGAATAATTATTCATGACAATACTCACAATTTCCCATACACACTTGAGTAGTTTTGTTAATGAGCATGGTTCATCAAACCATTAAAGTTTAATAGCCCTCATGTGCTAGGCCAGTTGGTTAATGAAGCAAAGCAAAGGTCCCTCCAGAGCCACTGTATTTAGATTTGCTATCTGTTTAATTGCTTCAAACTGAGCTCAAGAAAGAAATATTTACTGTGTTTGCTATTTTAATGCAAGCTGGTTCATGTAATGGCATAGAGAAACTCTACTAAGCAATGATGTTATAGAGTATGATCATAATAAACCCCGATTTAAATCAGAATCATTTCATGCTCTGCCCTGTTCAGTAATGCTATTAGTATCATGTGTGTTGGTGACCGGTTGTATTAACTGCTGCATCTAGTTCATTCAAGGTACATCGTCTTCACTTCCAAGTTAGTACTACATTTATCTGCAAGGTTAGGTTACTGTGTTCTAGTGCGAACAGATGTCAAGAAAGAGTTTAGTAGGTGTTAAACAAAGTTAAGTTAGCCCTAGCACTGCCCTGAGCTTTATTACATTGTTTGACAAAAATTCCTAATTAGGCTGGCGACATATTAATACGTAATATTAAACTTGCTTTTGTGCTGGAGAACATCTGTTCCTCACCCACCTGTTTAGTGTTGGTTATACTCTGCTGGAGTGTTTTGGAAGTGAATCCCAGTCAAACAGATTGTTTGTTCTGTTCCCATTAGGTTATCTCACGGTCACAACTTTCTCAAAAATTCCTCATAGAGGTTTAATGTAATCACTGACTGCCATTTATGGTGGTCGGTGTTACCATTACAAGCACTCCCTTTGGAGGAGCCCTCCTGCACCATTCCACCACATGATGGCTGACTTGCTGCTAGTACATTTGTATGGCTGCTTCGGTATCTTGGCATTTTCAGCTCTTAAGGAGGGAGGCAGAGCTTTAGTTGGTAAAGACATTTCCAGCTGGAGTACATCACAACCAGACACACATTATAGAATCAGATATTGGATTTTAAGGTGTACCCAGGACCAGATGTACAGTCAGATCACAATTTAGTTATGACAATGAGTGAAGTAAATTTTAAGAGAGTTGTTACGTGAATTCAGTGTGTAAATAAATAGGATACTGAAGTACACAGGAATGGAATGTGAATTTTAACTTCTATGAGGCTCTAGATAATCTGATATTGAATGGCGATCAAACGAATTTTCAAGTTCGTCTATATAATCGATGAGAGACAATTCATAACAACAGACAGCCAGAAAAAGACATCCAAACACTACAGAAGTGACCAAGCGCTGGTAAGTGTGATAGCTTACGCACAATGAGCCAAACAACTCATGAATCCAACTTACTGACAAAAATAACAATATCCAGAAGAATGGAAGACAAAGCTTATGATCTGTTTGAGGATGCTAAATTTGGAGTAATGGATCCAGGGAGGACAACTTGACCTTCAACCTTATAGTGGCAGGAATGTGTGAGAAAAATCAAGAGATATTTATTGGATTTGTAGATCTTTACCTGACATTTGACAGCATGAAACAGTGAATTTTTTTTTCTCTAAAAGGTACGTATATGGTACAGCAGATAACATAGAATATGAGCAATAATCAACAAGAATTGGTACTCTGAATCAAAGATGATTAAAGATAAAGATGCAGGTAGTCTCCACAAATGTTCAGATGAACACTGAAGAATCATTGGTGGAATTGAAGAAACTTCCAGGAATTTAATTAAAACTGAAGGTGAAAACGATTTTGTTTAATAAAATTCACTGGTGATATTTCTGTGTTCACTGAAAGTCTGAATGAATCACCAGAGTTGATGAATGTAAGAAATAGTTGAATGAACACTAAATCAGGATTAATGAATGGAAGAAAGAGGAAAGTATTGCTGAGTAGCAGAAATAACATTGGTGGCAATGTTTACATCGGAATTAAGGACCACGCAGTAGACTGCTTGTAGTGACTATTACACATGAAGCTAATTTACACTGAGGGACAGAGCGTGGTTGTCACAAGGAGTAATGTTGCATGGGAAAGCAGGAGATTCCTTGTAAAACAAAGTTACTAATACCAAGGATAGGCCTTAATTTGTATTGGATGTCCCTTAATGTATGTTTGGAGCACAGTACTGCATAAAAATTAATCGTGGATTATGGAAAAAAACAAGAGGGGAATCTAAGCATTCCAAATTTGGTGCTATACAAGGATGTTTAAACTAGGTGAACTCATAACAGAACTGTGGAACGTCTCTGCAGAACAGGTGAGGATATTGTGATATGTGGAAAACTGTGACAAGTACGAGGGTCAGCATAGTAAGTTATATTTGAAGGCATCAGGGAATAACTGCCGTGGCACTAGAGGTAGTTGTTGAGGTTAAAAACTGAAGGGAAAGACAGAGGAATGCATGCCACAAATGACAGTGGATTCTGGGTGCTCATGGCACTGTAAATCTGTTGCTCACACAGATAGACACATTGTCAACAGGAGGCAGAGTTTCTGTTTCGCATGTCTGTGGTTACAGGGACTGGCTGTTACAGCAGTGGGGCAACCAAGGTGGACCACTCCCTGACAAGCTAAGGCTCTGCTGACGTTTGCTTCTGGCTGGTGCTTGCAGAGTGTAATTTTTGTTACTAACAGAAACTTTATAGCAAATTATTGGGTTGTTTTTCCTGCCTCATTCCTGACGAGAACCAAAAATGGTCTCATAAATGTGTGTATGTGTGACCTCTGCTAGATCATTCCAATACATCTAGAGTAACATACAATTATCTCATTTGACATTGTGTTACACATTCAGTGCACTCATACTCTACCTGCCACTAAATTTTCTGTGGATGACATTGCATGAATTATTGCTGGCATTGGTTTGCTAAACTTGATGAGAATAAGTCACTGAACTGTTGACAATAGCTATTTTCTCTACCAACCTATTCTTAATTAACCTCTCTCCCATGATACTATGATCTATTCCTGAGGATACCACCCATGAATGTATGTTCTGATGCTTTTGAGTATTTATTTCTGATCTACCTTACAATGTTGTGTGTGTGTGTGTGTGTGTGTGTGTGTGTGTGTTGAGGGAACTCACCGCATTTGAGAGACAGTGGCCTTATCAGGTTGAGTAGTCGTGGGCTGCGCAGCAGCAGGTGTCTGGCGAAGTGCGCTGGCAGAGGTGGCGGCAGCGGCGGAGGTGGTGGTGGTTCTGGTTGTGGTACTCAGCTCCGTAACGACTGGTGCGCTGCACATACAGAGAGAGGCAGGGTGTGAGCTGGCTGGTGTTTCCTCGTGGGGATGTGGGGGTGCCTCCCTATGGCCAGCACTGCTGAGGGACCATCCACACACTGGCAACTATATGGACGACATGTGCCACATATTGGGACAGGGCTCCCGTCAATACAAATGAATGACCAGTAAGCTAGTAACTATCAGCTGCACCACCCGAGCTTCCCACGGCAGTCGCCGAACACGATACAACATGTAGTTCAAAACAAAGTGCAGCCAGAAGGTACATACATTTGCAAAAACTCAATTACAGAATTACTGGAGAGGTCAGCTCAGGTATTATCACCATCAAATCTATACCAACGGCCTGAATTCCACTCCACCTAAGTTGTATGCACCCACATAATGTTACAGTCTTACAGTCCCTCCGATCTCTTTTCAGTACGGGCATTTCACTCTACAAAATGGTTACTACGAGACACTACTTGAAGAAATTCATCTGTAATACTGAGTCCACAATCAGACTAATGTCACGATAATGTAAATATCACGAAACCTGGTATAATCAGGTGACAGTCTACAACACTTCTAAACTCAAGTTTATTGCAATAAATGACATTCCAGAAACTTAAGTTTCAACTTTAAATTACATGACTAAGACATTTGTATTACAATTAAGCAACTATTGTCTCTTAAGTAAGTATGAAAGATCTTAAATATCATTTTGGCCACATGTAAGCATGTGTGTGCAAATGTTGAAATGACATAGCATAAAGTTTTGTGTTAGATGATTCAAACCCAGCAAGTAATAGGATTGTTAACTAAGGGCAATAATACATTACATATCCAAATATAGCTAGATGCGAATCTGAAATGTTGAGAAAGTATTTTGTACCTTCACTGGGATTTGAATCCAGCACCTATCATTGTTTTCTAACCACAAATACACATTAAACATCTGCTTAGACTAGCTGTAGCGAGATTTGCATATGTCTGAAACGGAAATAACTTAATGGAAACTTCTGTGTGGAGTGGAAATCTAAGCCTGCATGCTGCATGCCTGCATGCATCATCGTTGTTGACTGCACACAAGAAAATGTTTATTATCGAATTCCTTTTTGCCAGTTGCTACGAGTGACACGTCTTAACTTGAAATGATGGCCCGAAAAGTTTTGTGTGACAGTTGAAATCAACACCACCCATCATTGTTGAAAAGACACGTAGAGGCGATAAAAATAAAAATTACTTTTCTCCTTTGGTTTGATGAGCACATATTACTATTTCAAATGACACAATGAAATTATTTGCAGACAACCACGAATACAACGGATGCTAACTACTATGGACATATCCCTGGGAACAATTTCTTAGCACAAAAGACCTTTGTCACACCAGATGCATATTGTTACATTCTGAGGACTCATTAGCCTGTGATTGTACATTTTTTTCTAAGGACCAAACATTTTCATTTTATCAAGTTAAGGCCCAATGGCTCAAATGTCCACCCAACCATCCTGGTTTACATTTTCCTTTTTTTTCCTAAACTGATCAATGCAAATGCTGTGGCCTTTCCCTTGAAATGCCACTATCTATTTCCTTTCCCACATTTGAGTGCTGTAGATTCTGCTTCGTCTCTTATGGTCTTGCAGTCGATAGGACGTTTAACACTAAATTACTTCTTTCTTTCTTCCGCAATATTTGCTATTGAATTAAAGTGTTGCATGATGGTTAACTGGTCACATTTCATGACGTTTGCCAGTAATCAATTGGGCCATACTGGTAAACCACCACATCAAGACAAACCAACTCAAAATTAGAAAATTATTTTCCGATTTGATTTGTTCAGCGCACTTACCACATACACGCACAAAATACTTTGTGCACCATTTTCAAAGGCTTAAACAACAATCTTCATGACCATCAAGAGTACAACATTCAGTAAGTCACTCCAAGAATAATTTATAACTTCCAATAAAAAATTATGGCTGATAACTAAACTTATTGCAACCTGTATGAGAACATGTAAAACAAAATCTCTATGATCTTATGCATGAATCTACTTGTTTCAGTAAAATTATGGGTGGCCCTTTTAGGCAATATGCATCAATGTAGTACGCCACATAGAAAAAATTATGGACTATCTTACGCAATTGCACGATACTTTTTTTAGGCCTCCTTTTACCACCTGGAATTTATCTGGAGGGATTATCTGTGCTACGTAAGCTACGTTTACTGAAGACAAGTCTCGTCTTTGCAATGACCGGTTGTGTTAATAGTAACAGAAGAAACTACAATAATGAATGACCTCTTCAAAAAAACATTATATTGGATAAACAAAGCTGCTTAGTACCACCTCAAAGTAAAAAATAAATTTCTTCAGAAATTATAACAAAAGGAATCCACTTCGAGAATAACAATGGACCCATTCTCAGAACAGCAACTGCGTATGATTGACTTCCTTATAAATCAAATGCATCTCTTCTCTTAGTGAAATTATATGCCTTAGCACAAAAATAAAGAACTCGAAAATAATTAACTTTCCTTGACACAATACCACACTACTGCAGCTATTAATACAACAAAGGTACCAGGAGAACGTTCTGGAAGTTTGATTGATACTTGTCACCGAGTTTTGTTCTATGATCTAGTGTTGGTGCAACCTAAACTCTTAGAAGATGACAGCTGCTCAGGTGGGAGAAACATTTCCTGCAAAAATTTCCATAGGCTACAATAATTCCAGTAAGGCAGCTGACAATTATGTGATTTTATTTCATCGATTACAAAATCAAGTCGAAAGTACACATTAGGTAGGTAAGGCCACTAGTGAAAGTTGATTATTGGTAAACAAGGAAAAGCATGTTTTGTAAAGGCTGTAATTAACCTCCAGGAAAAGGAAACGCTCATCCAGTGAGGAGCATCCTCCACTAACAACAAAACAATGGCACTGGACTGAAAGTTTGATGGTCTGTTAAAATGGCTCTAGCTTCATATGATTAAGCTCTGTGTTCGAGTCACTGATCAGCCGAACACTAAACAACTATGAAAAGACCTTCTTAGCTTCTGCTGAGTTCAGTTAAACAACATAGTCCGACAATTAGAAGCTCACCATCAACCTTTCCTATACCAGAAATTTTATTTCATTACTGAACCAATGATCATGTCGATTATGTAGAGTGCTGTATTTGTCGTATGTAGAGCTTTTATCTGTAATGGAAATTCTTTGGTAACGTATACATATTTCAGTTATGTGAACTTTTGGAACAAAGTTTAAATTAAGCTTGTTAATGTAAATAACTACTGGAATGATTATTATGTAATGCACTGTAAATGACTTGGTCCATAGTTAGGGAATGCAGGGTTGAATGTAAAAAATGTGGGGAATCCCTGCAGCTACAGAAGTAGCCTGGCAGAATGGAAAAGGTGTCGTTCACGCAAGCGGCAACTTGTCCCTTGCGACGGCTAAGGAGTCTGGCTTGAGCAGTGCTGTGGTTAATATCTCGCTAGCAGTAGCAGAACATTGTGGCTCATTCTTGCAGTTTTGAGGCAGAGGAGCTAAGAGCGTTGCTTATGCACCTTTGATTCTGCATTTGGTGATACCATGTATAATGGCACGGTTTTCGGCCCTGCAAAAATATAATTCAGAAGACCTATAACAGGGCGAGGCCAACAGTACTGCCATGACTACATCGCCGTCATGTTAACAGCTACTGCAAATCATGCCACCAGTGCCACCAGCCTTCCACCAAAATGTTTATATTTGGCACTCTGTAAATGGACCAGGTATTTGTGAAATTTGGTTGATTTCAATAATAATCGTGGTATTGCTAAAAGCTCTGTCTTGCACCTGTGATTATCCCAAATCACAAACCTCACCAGGAATCCTATCCTAGTGAATTTAATTCCGAGTGTGCTAATTTATCATGAAAAGACTATTCAGAAATAGTTGTGATTACTTTCTGATGTGTGGAGTTGTGTTTAAAGTTCAGTTTTATAGTTTGAGAAATACTACACTGCCAGTGTGGTTTTCAATCTATCTGCAATCATTTTCTTAAATAATTTGCCTTACTTAAAAAAGTACCAGTAAATAGTAAAGTTGTTAGTTAAAAGAATAATAATATTGAATAGAAGTAAAAAAGATTATTAATTATGCACTTTGATCAGAATTACAAAGCTCTATCACTGTTCATTTTATGAGCAGGTGTTTGAACTTGAATATAAAATTTTTTTGGCATTTGCACAGTCAACCATATTTTGAGAAGGTTAAAAGACTGCTTTTCAAAGCACACTTGTTATTTGAAGAGTTATAGTTTGTTGTGCTTCACTTAATGAATAATTATTCATGACAATACTCACAATTTCCCATACACACTTGAGTAGTTTTGTTAATGAGCATGGTTCATCAAACCATTAAAGTTTAATAGCCCTCATGTGCTAGGCCAGTTGGTTAATGAAGCAAAGCAAAGGTCCCTCCAGAGCCACTGTAGTTAGATTTGCTTTCTGTTTAATTGCTTCAAACTGAGCTCAAGAAAGAAATATTTACTGTGTTTGCTATTTTAATGCAAGCTGGTTCATGTAATGGCATAGAGAAACTCTACTAAGCAATGATGTTATAGAGTATGATCATAATAAACCCCGATTTAAATCAGAATCATTTCATGCTCTGCCCTGTTCAGTAATGCTATTAGTATCATGTGTGTTGGTGACCGGTTGTATTAACTGCTGCATCTAGTTCATTCAAGGTACATCGTCTTCACTTCCAAGTTAGTACTACATTTATCTGCAAGGTTAGGTTATTGTGTTCTAGTGCGAACAGATGTCAAGAAAGAGTTTAGTAGGTGTTAAACAAAGTTAAGTTAGCCCTAGCACTGCCCTGAGCTTTATTACATTGTTTGACAAAAATTCCTAATTAGGCTGGCGACATATTAATACGTAATATTAAACTTGCTTTTGTGCTGGAGAACATCTGTTCCTCACCCACCTGTTTAGTGTTGGTTATACTCTGCTGGAGTGTTTTGGAAGTGAATCCCAGTCAAACAGATTGTTTGTTCTGTTCCCATTAGGTTATCTCACGGTCACAACTTTCTCAAAAATTCCTCATAGAGGTTTAATGTAATCACTGACTGCCATTTATGGTGGTCGGTGTTACCATTACAAGCACTCCCTTTGGAGGAGCCCTCCTGCACCATTCCACCACATGATGGCTGACTTGCTGCTAGTACATTTGTATGGCTGCTTCGGTATCTTGGCATTTTCAGCTCTTAAGGAGGGAGGCAGAGCTTTAGTTGGTAAAGACATTTCCAGCTGGAGTACATCACAACCAGACACACATTATAGAATCAGATATTGGATTTTAAGGTGTACCCAGGACCAGATGTACAGTCAGATCACAATTTAGTTATGACAATGAGTGAAGTAAATTTTAAGAGAGTTGTTACGTGAATTCAGTGTGTAAATAAATAGGATACTGAAGTACACAGGAATGGAATGTGAATTTTAACTTCTATGAGGCTCTAGATAATCTGATATTGAATGGCGATCAAACGAATTTTCAAGTTCGTCTATATAATCGATGAGAGACAATTCATAACAACAGACAGCCCGAAAAAGACATCCAAACACTACAGAAGTGACCAAGCGCTGGTAAGTGTGATAGCTTACGCACAATGAGCCAAACAACTCATGAATCCAACTTACTGACAAAAATAACAATATCCAGAAGAATGGAAGACAAAGCTTATGATCTGTTTGAGGATGCTAAATTTGGAGTAATGGATCCAGTGAGGACAACTTGACCTTCAACCTTATAGTGGCAGGAATGTGTGAGAAAAATCAAGAGATATTTATTGGATTTGTAGATCTTTACCTGACATTTGACAGCATGAAACAGTGAATTTTTTTTTCTCTAAAAGGTGCGTATATGGTACAGCAGATAACATAGAATATGAGCAATAATCAACAAGAATTGGTACTCTGAATCAAAGATGATTAAAGATAAAGATGCAGGTAGTCTCCACAAATGTTCAGATGAACACTGAAGAATCATTGGTGGAATTGAAGAAACTTCCAGGAATTTAATTAAAACTGAAGGTGAAAACGATTTTGTTTAATAAAATTCACTGGTGATATTTCTGTGTTCACTGAAAGTCTGAATGAATCACCAGAGTTGATGAATGTAAGAAATAGTTGAATGAACACTAAATCAGGATTAATGAATGGAAGAAAGAGGAAAGTATTGCTGAGTAGCAGAAATAACATTGGTGGCAATGTTTACATCGGAATTAAGGACCACGCAGTAGACTGCTTGTAGTGACTATTACACATGAAGCTAATTTACACTGAGGGACAGAGCGTGGTTGTCACAAGGAGTAATGTTGCATGGGAAAGCAGGAGATTCCTTGTAAAACAAAGTTACTAATACCAAGGATAGGCCTTAATTTGTATTGGATGTCCCTTAATGTATGTTTGGAGCACAGTACTGCATAAAAATTAATCGTGGATTATGGAAAAAAACAAGAGGGGAATCTAAGCATTCCAAATTTGGTGCTATACAAGGATGTTTAAACTAGGTGAACTCATAACAGAACTGTGGAACGTCTCTGCAGAACAGGTGTGGATATTGTGATATGTGGAAAACTGTGACAAGTACGAGGGTCAGCATAGTAAGTTATATTTGAAGGCATCAGGGAATAACTGCCGTGGCACTAGAGGTAGTTGTTGAGGTTAAAAACTGAAGGGAAAGACAGACGAATGCATGCCACAAATGACAGTGGATTCTGGGTGCTCATGGCACTGTAAATCTGTTGCTCACACAGATAGACGACACATTGTCAACAGGAGGCAGAGTTTCTGTTTCGCATGTCTGTGGTTACTGGGACTGGCTGTTACAGCAGTGGGGCAACCAAGGTGGACCACTCCCTGACAAGCTAAGGCTCTGCTGACGTTTGCTTCTGGCTGGTGCTTGCAGAGTGTAATTTTTGTTACTAACAGAAACTTTATAGCAAATTATTGGGTTGTTTTTCCTGCCTCATTCCTGACGAGAACCAAAAATGGTCTCATAAATGTGTGTATGTGTGACCTCTGCTAGATCATTCCAATACATCTAGAGTAACATACAATTATCTCATTTGACATTGTGTTACACATTCAGTGCACTCATACTCTACCTGCCACTAAATTTTCTGTGGATGACATTGCATGAATTATTGCTGGCATTGGTTTGCTGATCTTGATGAGAATAAGTCACTGAACTGTTGACAATAGCTATTTTCTCTACCAACCTATTCTTAATTAACCTCTCTCCCATGATACTATGATCTATTCCTGAGGATACCACCCATGAATGTATGTTCTGATGCTTTTGAGTATTTATTTCTGATCTACCTTACAATGTTGTGTGTGTGTGTGTGTGTGTGTGTGTGTGTGTGTGTGTGTGTGTGTGTGTGTTGAGGGAACTCACCGCATTTGAGAGACAGTGGCCTTATCAGGTTGAGTAGTCGTGGGCTGCGCAGCAGCAGGTGTCTGGCGAAGTGCGCTGGCAGAGGTGGCGGCAGCGGCGGAGGTGGTGGTGGTTCTGGTTGTGGTACTCAGCTCCGTAACGACTGGTGCGCTGCACATACAGAGAGAGGCAGGGTGTGAGCTGGCTGGTGTTTCCTCGTGGGGATGTGGGGGTGCCTCCCTATGGCCAGCACTGCTGAGGGACCATCCACACACTGGCAACTATATGGACGACATGTGCCACATATGGGGACAGGGCTCCCGTCAATACAAATGAATGACCAGTAAGCTAGTAACTATCAGCTGCACCACCCGAGCTTCCCACGGCAGTCGCCGAACACGATACAACATGTAGTTCAAAACAAAGTGCAGCCAGAAGGTACATACATTTGCAAAAACTCAATTACAGAATTACTGGAGAGGTCAGCTCAGGTATTATCACCATCAAATCTATACCTACGGCCTGAATTCCACTCCACCTAAGTTGTATGCACCCACATAATGTTACAGTCTTACAGTCCCTCCGATCTCTTTTCAGTACGGGCATTTCACTCTACAAAATGGTTACTACGAGACACTACTTGAAGAAATTGATCTGTAATACTGAGTCCACAATCAGACTAATGTCACGATAATGTAAATATCACGAAACCTGGTATAATCAGGTGACAGTCTACAACACTTGTAAACTCAAGTTTATTGCAATAAATGACATTCCAGAAACTTAAGTTTCAACTTTAAGCAACTATTGTCTCTTAAGTACGTATGAAAGATCTTAAATATCATTTTGGCCACATGTAAGCATGTGTGTGCAAATGTTGAAATGACATAGCATAAAGTTTTGTGTTAGATGATTCAAACCCAGCAAGTAATAGGATTGTTAACTAAGGGCAATAATACATTACATAACCAAATATAGCTAGATGCGAATCTGAAATGTTGAGAAAGTATTTTGTACCTTCACTGGGATTTGAATCCAGCACCTATCATTGTTTTCTAACCACAAATACACATTAAACATCTGCTTAGACTAGCTGTAGCGCGATTTGCATATGTCTGAAACGGAAATAACTTAATGGAAACTTCTGTGCGGAGTGGAAATCTAAGCCTGCATGCTGCATGCCTGCATGCATCATCGTTGTTGACTGCACGCAAGAAAATGTTTATTATCGAATTCCTTTTTGCCAGTTGCTACGAGTGACATGTCTTAACTTGAAATGATGGCCCGAAAAGTTTTGTGTGACAGTTGAAATCAACACCACCCATCATTGTTGAAAAGACACGTAGAGGCGATAAAAATAAAAATTACTTTTCTCCTTTGGTTTGATGAGCACATATTACTATTTCAAATGACACAATGAAATTATTTGCAGACAACCACGAATACAACGGATGCTAACTACTATGGACATATCCCTGGGAACAATTTCTTAGCACAAAAGACCTTTGTTACACCAGATGCATATTGTTACATTCTGAGGACTCATTAGCCTCTGATTGTACATTTTTTTCTAAGGACCAAACATTTTCATTTTATCAAGTTAAGGCCCAATGGCTCAAATGTCCACCCAACCATCCTGGTTTACATTTTCCTTTTTTTTCCTAAACTGATCAATGCAAATGCTGTGGCCTTTCCCTTGAAATGCCACTATCTATTTCCTTTCCCACATTTGAGTGCTGTAGATTCTGCTTCGTCTCTTATGGTCTTGCAGTCGATAGGACGTTTAACACTAAATTACTTCTTTCTTTCTTCCGCAATATTTGCTATTGAATTAAAGTGTTGCATGATGGTTAACTGGTCACATTTCATGACGTTTGCCAGTAATCAATTGGGCCATACTGGTAAACCACCACATCAAGCCAAACCAACTCAAAATTAGAAAATTATTTTCCGATTTGATTTGTTCAGCGCACTTACCACATACACGCACAAAATACTTTGTGCACCATTTTCAAAGGCTTAAACAACAATCTTCATGACCATCAAGAGTACAACATTCAGTAAGTCACTGCAAGAATAATTTATAACTTCCAATAAAAAATTATGGCTGATAACTAAACTTATTGCAACCCGTATGAGAACATGTAAAACAAAATCTCTATGATCTTATGCATGAATCTACTTGTTTCAGTAAAATTATGGGTGGCCCTTTTAGGCAATATGCATCAATGTAGTACGCCACATAGAAAAAATTATGGACTATCTTACGCAATTGCACGATACTTTTTTTAGGCCTCCTTTTACCACCTGGAATTTATCTGGAGGGATTATCTGTGCTACGTAAGCTACGTTTACTGAAGACAAGTCTCGTCTTTGCAATGACCGGTTGTGTTAATAGTAACAGAAGAAACTACAATAATGAATGACCTCTTCAAAAAAACATTATATTGGATAAACAAAGCTGCTTAGTACCACCTCAAAGTAAAAAATAAATTTCTTCAGAAATTATAACAAAAGGAATCCACTTCGAGAATAACAATGGACCCATTCTCAGAACAGCAACTGCGTATGATTGACTTACTTATAAATCAAATGCATCTCTTCTCTCAGTAAAATTATATGCCTTAGCACAAAAATAAAGAAATAGAAAATAATTAACTTTCCTTGACACAATACCACACTACTGCAGCTATTAATACAACAAAGGTACCAGGAGAACGTTCTGGAAGTTTGATTGATACTTGTCACCGAGTTTTGTTCTATGATCTAGTGTTGGTGCAACCTAAACTCTTAGAAGATGACAGCTGCTCAGGTGGGAGAAACATTTCCTGCAAAAATTTCCATAGGCTACAATAATTCCAGTAAGGCAGCTGACAATTATGTGATTTTATTTCATCGATTACAAAATCAAGTCGAAAGTACACATTAGGTAGGTAAGGCCACTAGTGAAAGTTGATTATTGGTAAACAAGGAAAAGAATGTTTTGTAAAGGCTGTAATTAACCTCCAGGAAAAGGAAACGCTCATCCAGTGAGGAGCATCCTCCGCTAACAACAAAACAATGGCACTGGACTGAAAGTTTGATGGTCTGTTAAAATGGCTCTAGCTTCATATGATTAAGCTCTGTGTTCGAGTCACTGATCAGCCGAACACTAAACAACTATGAAAAGACCTTCTTTGCTTCTGCTGAGTTCAGTTAAACAACATAGTCCGACAATTAGAAGCTCACCATCAACCTTCCCTATACCACAAATTTTATTTCATTACTGAACCAATGATCATGTCGATTATGTAGAGTGCTGTATCTGTAGTATGTAGAGTCTTTTATCTGTAATGGAAATTCTTTGGTAACGTATACATATTTCAGTTATGTGAACTTTTGGAACAAAGTTTAAATTAAGCTTGTTAATGTAAATAACTACTGGAATGATTATTATGTAATGCACTGTAAATGACTTGGTCCATAGTTAGGGAATGCAGGGTTGAATGTAAAAAATGTGGGGAATCCCTGCAGCTACAGAAGTAGCCTGGCAGAATGGAAAAGGTGTCGTTCACGCAAGCGGCAACTTGTCCCTTGCGACGGCTAAGGAGTCTGGCTTGAGCAGTGCTGTGGTTAATATCTCGCTAGCAGTAGCGGAACATTGTGGCTCATTCTTGCAGTTTTGAGGCAGAGGAGCTAAGAGTGTTGCTTATGCACCTTTGATTCTGCATTTGGTGATACCATGTATAATGGCACGGTTTTCGGCCCTGCAAAAATATAATTCAGAAGACCTATAACAGGGCGAGGCCAACAGTACTGCCATGACTACATCGCCGCCATGTTAACAGCCACTGCAAATCACGCCACCAGTGCCACCAGCCTTCCACCAAAATGTTTATATTTGGCACTCTGTAAATGGACCAGGTATTTGCGAAATTTGGTTGATTTTCATAATAATCGTGGTATTGCTAAAAGCTCTGTCTTGCACCTGTGAATATCCCAAATCACAAACCTCACCAGGAATCCTATCCTAGTGAATTTAATTCCGAGTGTGCTAATTTATCATGAAAAGACTATTCAGAAATAGTTGTGATTACTTTCTGATGTGTGGAGTTGTGTTTAAAGTTCAGTTTTATAGTTTGAGAAATACTACACTGCCAGTGTGGTTTTCAATCTATCTGCAATCATTTTCTTAAATAATTTGCCTTACTTAAAAAAGTACCAGTAAATAGTAAAGTTGTTAGTTAAAAGAATAATAATATTGAATAGAAGTAAAAAAGATTATTAATTATGCACTTTGATCAGAATTACAAAGCTCTATCACTGTTCATTTTATGAGTAGGTGTTTGAACTTGAATATAAAATTTTTTTGGCATTTGCACAGTCAACCATATTTTGAGAAGGTTAAAAGACTGCTTTTCAAAGCACACTTGTTATTTGAAGAGTTATAGTTTGTTGTGCTTCACTTAATGAATAATTATTCATGACAATACTCACAATTTCCCATACACACTTGAGTAGTTTTGTTAATGAGCATGGTTCATCAAACCATTAAAGTTTAATAGCCCTCATGTGCTAGGCCAGTTGGTTAATGAAGCAAAGCAAAGGTCCCTCCAGAGCCACTGTAGTTAGATTTGCTTTCTGTTTAATTGCTTCAAACTGAGCTCAAGAAAGAAATATTTACTGTGTTTGCTATTTTAATGCAAGCTGGTTCATGTAATGGCATAGAGAAACTCTACTAAGCAATGATGTTATAGAGTATGATCATAATAAACCCCGATTTAAATCAGAATCATTTCATGCTCTGCCCTGTTCAGTAATGTTATTAGTATCATGTGTGTTGGTGACCGGTTGTATTAACTGCTGCATCTAGTTCATTCAAGGTACATCGTCTTCACTTCCAAGTTAGTACTACATTTATCTGCAAGGTTAGGTTACTGTGTTCTAGTGCGAACAGATGTCAAGAAAGAGTTTAGTAAGTGTTAAACAAAGTTAAGTTAGCCCTAGCACTGCCCTGAGCTTTATTACATTGTTTGACAAAAATTCCTAATTAGGCTGGCGACATATTAATACATAATATTAAACTTGCTTTTGTGCTGGAGAACATCTGTTCCTCACCCACCTGTTTAGTGTTGGTTATACTCTGCTGGAGTGTTTTGGAAGTGAATCCCAGTCAAACAGATTGTTTGTTCTGTTCCCATTAGGTTATCTCACGGTCACAACTTTCTCAAAAATTCCTCATAGAGGTTTAATGTAATCACTGATTGCCATTTATGGTGGTCGGTGTTACCATTAGAAGCACTCGCTTTGGAGGAGCCCTCCTGCACCATTCCACCACATGATGGCTGACTTGCTGCTAGTACATTTGTATGGCTGCTTCGGTATCTTGGCATTTTCAGCTCTTAAGGAGGGAGGCAGAGCTTTAGTTGGTAAAGACATTTCCAGCTGGAGTACATCACAACCAGACACACATTATAGAATCAGATATTGGATTTTAAGGTGTACCCAGGACCAGATGTACAGTCAGATCACAATTTAGTTATGACAATGAGTGAAGTAAATTTTAAGAGAGTTGTTACGTGAATTCAGTGTGTAAATAAATAGGATACTGAAGTACACAGGAATGGAATGTGAATTTTAACTTCTATGAGGCTCTAGATAATCTGATATTGAATGGCGATCAAACGAATTTTCAAGTTCGTCTATATAATCGATGAGAGACAATTCATAACAACAGACAGCCAGAAAAAGACATCCAAACACTACAGAAGTGACCAAGCGCTGGTAAGTGTGATAGCTTATGCACAATGAGCCAAACAGCTCATGAATCCAACTTACTGACAAAAATAACAATATCCAGAAGAATGGAAGACAAAGCTTATGATCTGTTTGAGGATGCTAAATTTGGAGTAATGGATCCAGGGAGGACAACTTGACCTTCAACCTTATAGTGGCAGGAATGTGTGAGAAAAATCAAGAGATATTTATTGGATTTGTAGATCTTTACCTGACATTTGACAGCATGAAACAGTGAATTTTTTTTTCTCTAAAAGGTACGTATATGGTACAGCAGATAACATAGAATATGAGCAATAATCAACAAGAATTGGTACTCTGAATCAAAGATGATTAAAGATAAAGATGCAGGTAGTCTCCACAAATGTTCAGATGAACACTGAAGAATCATTGGTGGAATTGAAGAAACTTCCAGGAATTTAATTAAAACTGAAGGTGAAAACGATTTTGTTTAATAAAATTCACTGGTGATATTTCTGTGTTCACTGAAAGTCTGAATGAATCACCAGAGTTGATGAATGTAAGAAATAGTTGAATGAACACTAAATCAGGATTAATGAATGGAAGAAAGAGGAAAGTATTGCTGAGTAGCAGAAATAACATTGGTGGCAATGTTTACATCGGAATTAAGGACCACGCAGTAGACTGCTTGTAGTGACTATTACACATGAAGCTAATTTACACTGAGGGACAGAGCGTGGTTGTCACAAGGAGTAATGTTGCATGGGAAAGCAGGAGATTCCTTGTAAAACAAAGTTACTAATACCAAGGATAGGCCTTAATTTGTATTGGATGTCCCTTAATGTATGTTTGGAGCACAGTACTGCATAAAAATTAATCGTGGATTATGGGAAAAAACAAGAGGGGAATCTAAGCATTCTAAATTTGGTGCTATACAAGGATGTTTAAACTAGGTGAACTCATAACAGAACTGTGGAACGTCTCTGCAGAACAGGTGAGGATATTGTGATATGTGGAAAACTGTGACAAGTACGAGGGTCAGCATAGTAAGTTATATTTGAAGGCATCAGGGAATAACTGCCGTGGCACTAGAGGTAGTTGTTGAGGTTAAAAACTGAAGGGAAAGACAGAGGAATGCATGCCACAAATGACAGTGGATTCTGGGTGCTCATGGCACTGTAAATCTGTTGCTCACACAGATAGACACATTGTCAACAGGAGGCAGAGTTTCTGTTTCGCATGTCTGTGGTTACAGGGACTGGCTGTTACAGCAGTGGGGCAACCAAGGTGGACCACTCCCTGACAAGCTAAGGCTCTGCTGACGTTTGCTTCTGGCTGGTGCTTGCAGAGTGTAATTTTTGTTACTAACAGAAACTTTATAGCAAATTATTGGGTTGTTTTTCCTGCCTCATTCCTGACGAGAACCAAAAATGGTCTCATAAATGTGTGCATGTGTGACCTCTGCTAGATCATTCCAATACATCTAGAGTAACATACAATTATCTCATTTGACATTGTGTTACACATTCAGTGCACTCATACTCTACCTGCCACTAAATTTTCTGTGGATGACATTGCATGAATTATTGCTGGCATTGGTTTGCTAAACTTGATGAGAATAAGTCACTGAACTGTTGACAATAGCTATTTTCTCTACCAACCTATTCTTAATTAACCTCTCTCCCATGATACTATGATCTATTCCTGAGGATACCACCCATGAATGTATGTTCTGATGCTTTTGAGTATTTATTTCTGATCTACCTTACAATGTTGTGTGTGTGTGTGTGTGTGTTGAGGGAACTCACCGCATTTGAGAGACAGTGGCCTTATCAGGTTGAGTAGTCGTGGGCTGCGCAGCAGCAGGTGTCTGGCGAAGTGCGCTGGCAGAGGTGGCGGCAGCGGCGGAGGTGGTGGTGGTTCTGGTTGTGGTACTCAGCTCCGTAACGACTGGTGCGCTGCACATACAGAGAGAGGCAGGGTGTGAGCTGGCTGGTGTTTCCTCGTGGGGATGTGGGGGTGCCTCCCTATGGCCAGCACTGCTGAGGGACCATCCACACACTGGCAACTATATGGACGACATGTGCCACATATGGGGACAGGGCTCCCGTCAATACAAATGAATGACCAGTAAGCTAGTAACTATCAGCTGCACCACCCGAGCTTCCCACGGCAGTCGCCGAACACGATACAACATGTAGTTCAAAACAAAGTGCAGCCAGAAGGTACATACATTTGCAAAAACTCAATTACAGAATTACTGGAGAGGTCAGCTCAGGTATTATCTCCATCAAATCTATACCAACGGCCTGAATTCCACTCCACCTAAGTTGTATGCACCCACATAATGTTACAGTCTTACAGTCCCTCCGATCTCTTTTCAGTACGGGCATTTCACTCTACAAAATGGTTACTACGAGACACTACTTGAAGAAATTGATCTGTAATACTGAGTCCACAATCAGACTAATGTCACGATAATGTAAATATCACGAAACCTGGTATAATCAGGTGACAGTCTACAACACTTGTAAACTCAAGTTTATTGCAATAAATGACATTCCAGAAACTTCAGTTTCAACTTTAAATTACATGACTAAGACATTTGTATTACAATTAAGCAACTATTGTCTCTTAAGTAAGTATGAAAGATCTTAAATATCATTTTGGCCACATGTAAGCATGTGTGTGCAAATGTTGAAATGACATAGCATAAAGTTTTGTGTTAGATGATTCAAACCCAGCAAGTAATAGGATTGTTAACTAAGGGCAATAATACATTACATATCCAAATATAGCTAGATGCGAATCTGAAATGTTGAGAAAGTATTTTGTACCTTCACTGGGATTTGAATCCAGCACCTATCATTGTTTTCTAACCACAAATACACATTAAACATCTGCTTAGACTAGCTGTAGCGAGATTTGCATATGTCTGAAACGGAAATAACTTAATGGAAACTTCTGTGTGGAGTGGCAATCTAGGCCTGCATGCTGCATGCCTGCATGCATCATCGTTGTTGACTGCACACAAGAAAATGTTTATTATCGAATTCCTTTTTGCCAGTTGCTACGAGTGACATGTCTTAACTTGAAATGATGGTCCGAAAAGTTTTGTGTGACAGTTGAAATCAACACCACCCATCATTGTTGAAAAGACACGTAGAGGCGATAAAAATAAAAATTACTTTTCTCCTTTGGTTTGATGAGCACATATTACTATTTCAAATGACACAATGAAATTATTTGCAGACAACCACGAATACAACGGATGCTAACTACTATGGACATATCCCTGGGAACAATTTCTTAGCACAAAAGACCTTTGTCACACCAGATGCATATTGTTACATTCTGAGGACTCATTAGCCTCTGATTGTACATTTTTTTCTAAGGACCAAACATTTTCATTTTATCAAGTTAAGGCCCGATGGCTCAAATGTCCACCCAACCATCCTGGTTTACATTTTCCTTTTTTTTCCTAAACTGATCAATGCAAATGCTGTGGCCTTTCCCTTGAAATGCCACTATCTATTTCCTTTTCCACATTTGAGTGCTGTAGATTCTGCTTCATCTCTTATGGTCTTGCAGTCGATAGGACGTTTAACACTAAATTACTTCTTTCTTTCTTCCGCAATATTTGCTATTGAATTAAAGTGTTGCATGATGGTTAACTGGTCACATTTCATGACGTTTGCCGGTAATCAATTGGGCCATACTGGTAAACCACCACATCAAGACAAACCAACTCAAAATTAGAAAATTATTTTCCGATTTGATTTGTTCAGCGCACTTACCACATACACGCACAAAATACTTTGTGCACCATTTTCAAAGGCTTAAACAACAATCTTCATGACCATCAAGAGTACAACATTCAGTAAGTCACTGCAAGAATAGTTTATAACTTCCAATAAAAAATTATGGCTGATAACTAAACTTATTGCAACCTGTATGAGAACATGTAAAACAAAATCTCTATGATCTTATGCATGAATCTACTTGTTTCAGTAAAATTATGGGTGGCCCTTTTAGGCAATATGCATCAATGTAGTACGCCACATAGAAAAAATTATGGACTATCTTACGCAATTGCACGATACTTTTTTTAGGCCTCCTTTTACCACCTGGAATTTATCTGGAGGGATTATCTGTGCTACATAAGCTACGTTTACTGAAGACAAGTCTCGTCTTTGCAATGACCGGTTGTGTTAATAGTAACAGAAGAAACTACAATAATGAATGACCTCTTCAAAAAAACATTATATTGGATAAACAAAGCTGCTTAGTACCACCTCAAAGTAAAAAATAAATTTCTTCAGAAATTATAACAAAAGGAATCCACTTCGAGAATAACAATGGACCCATTCTCAGAACAGCAACTGCGTATGATTGACTTCCTTATAAATCAAATGCATCTCTTCTCTTAGTGAAATTATATGCCTTAGCACAAAAATAAAGAACTCGAAAATAATTAACTTTCCTTGACACAATACCACACTACTGCAGCTATTAATACAACAAAGGTACCAGGAGAACGTTCTGGAAGTTTGATTGATACTTGTCACCGAGTTTCGTTCTATGATCTAGTGTTGGTGCAACCTAAACTCTTAGAAGATGACAGCTGCTCAGGTGGGAGAAACATTTCCTGCAAAAATTTCCATAGGCTACAATAATTCCAGTAAGGCAGCTGACAATTATGTGATTTTATTTCATCGATTACAAAATCAAGTCGAAAGTACACATTAGGTAGGTAAGGCCACTAGTGAAAGTTGATTATTGGTAAACAAGGAAAAGAATGTTTTGTAAAGGCTGTAATTAACCTCCAGGAAAAGGAAACGCTCATCCAGTGAGGAGCATCCTCCGCTAACAACAAAACAATGGCACTGGACTGAAAGTTTGATGGTCTGTTAAAATGGCTCTAGCTTCATATGATTAAGCTCTGTGTTCGAGTCACTGATCAGCCGAACACTAAACAACTATGAAAAGACCTTCTTTGCTTCTGCTGAGTTCAGTTAAACAACATAGTCCGACAATTAGAAGCTCACCATCAACCTTCCCTATACCACAAATTTTATTTCATTACTGAACCAATGATCATGTCGATTATGTAGAGTGCTGTATCTGTAGTATGTAGAGTCTTTTATCTGTAATGGAAATTCTTTGGTAACGTATACATATTTCAGTTATGTGAACTTTTGGAACAAAGTTTAAATTAAGCTTGTTAATGTAAATAACTACTGGAATGATTATTATGTAATGCACTGTAAATGACTTGGTCCATAGTTAGGGAATGCAGGGTTGAATGTAAAAAATGTGGGGAATCCCTGCAGCTACAGAAGTAGCCTGGCAGAATGGAAAAGGTGTCGTTCACGCAAGCGGCAACTTGTCCCTTGCGACGGCTAAGGAGTCTGGCTTGAGCAGTGCTGTGGTTAATATCTCGCTAGCAGTAGCAGAACATTGTGGCTCATTCTTGCAGTTTTGAGGCAGAGGAGCTAAGAGCGTTGCTTATGCACCTTTGATTCTGCATTTGGTGATACCATGTATAATGGCACGGTTTTCGGCCCTGCAAAAATATAATTCAGAAGACCTATAACAGGGCGAGGCCAACAGTACTGCCATGACTACATCGCCGCCATGTTAACAGCCACTGCAAATCACGCCACCAGTGCCACCAGCCTTCCACCAAAATGTTTATATTTGGCACTCTGTAAATGGACCAGGTATTTGCGAAATTTGGTTGATTTTCATAATAATCGTGGTATTGCTAAAAGCTCTGTCTTGCACCTGTGAATATCCCAAATCACAAACCTCACCAGGAATCCTATCCTAGTGAATTTAATTCCGAGTGTGCTAATTTATCATGAAAAGACTATTCAGAAATAGTTGTGATTACTTTCTGATGTGTGGAGTTGTGTTTAAAGTTCAGTTTTATAGTTTGAGAAATACTACACTGCCAGTGTGGTTTTCAATCTATCTGCAATCATTTTCTTAAATAATTTGCCTTACTTAAAAAAGTACCAGTAAATAGTAAAGTTGTTAGTTAAAAGAATAATAATATTGAATAGAAGTAAAAAAGATTATTAATTATGCACTTTGATCAGAATTACAAAGCTCTATCACTGTTCATTTTATGAGTAGGTGTTTGAACTTGAATATAAAATTTTTTTGGCATTTGCACAGTCAACCATATTTTGAGAAGGTTAAAAGACTGCTTTTCAAAGCACACTTGTTATTTGAAGAGTTATAGTTTGTTGTGCTTCACTTAATGAATAATTATTCATGACAATACTCACAATTTCCCATACACACTTGAGTAGTTTTGTTAATGAGCATGGTTCATCAAACCATTAAAGTTTAATAGCCCTCATGTGCTAGGCCAGTTGGTTAATGAAGCAAAGCAAAGGTCCCTCCAGAGCCACTGTAGTTAGATTTGCTTTCTGTTTAATTGCTTCAAACTGAGCTCAAGAAAGAAATATTTACTGTGTTTGCTATTTTAATGCAAGCTGGTTCATGTAATGGCATAGAGAAACTCTACTAAGCAATGATGTTATAGAGTATGATCATAATAAACCCCGATTTAAATCAGAATCATTTCATGCTCTGCCCTGTTCAGTAATGTTATTAGTATCATGTGTGTTGGTGACCGGTTGTATTAACTGCTGCATCTAGTTCATTCAAGGTACATCGTCTTCACTTCCAAGTTAGTACTACATTTATCTGCAAGGTTAGGTTACTGTGTTCTAGTGCGAACAGATGTCAAGAAAGAGTTTAGTAAGTGTTAAACAAAGTTAAGTTAGCCCTAGCACTGCCCTGAGCTTTATTACATTGTTTGACAAAAATTCCTAATTAGGCTGGCGACATATTAATACATAATATTAAACTTGCTTTTGTGCTGGAGAACATCTGTTCCTCACCCACCTGTGTAGTGTTGGTTATACTCTGCTGGAGTGTTTTGGAAGTGAATCCCAGTCAAACAGATTGTTTGTTCTGTTCCCATTAGGTTATCTCACGGTCACAACTTTCTCAAAAATTCCTCATAGAGGTTTAATGTAATCACTGACTGCCATTTATGGTGGTCGGTGTTACCATTAGAAGCACTCCCTTTGGAGGAGCCCTCCTGCACCATTCCACCACATGATGGCTGACTTGCTGCTAGTACATTTGTATGGCTGCTTCGGTATCTTGGCATTTTCAGCTCTTAAGGAGGGAGGCAGAGCTTTAGTTGGTAAAGACATTTCCAGCTGGAGTACATCACAACCAGACACACATTATAGAATCAGATATTGGATTTTAAGGTGTACCCAGGACCAGATGTACAGTCAGATCACAATTTAGTTATGACAATGAGTGAAGTAAATTTTAAGAGAGTTGTTACGTGAATTCAGTGTGTAAATAAATAGGATACTGAAGTACACAGGAATGGAATGTGAATTTTAACTTCTATGAGGCTCTAGATAATCTGATATTGAATGGCGATCAAACGAATTTTCAAGTTCGTCTATATAATCGATGAGAGACAATTCATAACAACAGACAGCCAGAAAAAGACATCCAAACACTACAGAAGTGACCAAGCGCTGGTAAGTGTGATAGCTTATGCACAATGAGCCAAACAGCTCATGAATCCAACTTACTGACAAAAATAACAATATCCAGAAGAATGGAAGACAAAGCTTATGATCTGTTTGAGGATGCTAAATTTGGAGTAATGGATCCAGGGAGGACAACTTGACCTTCAACCTTATAGTGGCAGGAATGTGTGAGAAAAATCAAGAGATATTTATTGGATTTGTAGATCTTTACCTGACATTTGACAGCATGAAACAGTGAATTTTTTTTTCTCTAAAAGGTACGTATATGGTACAGCAGATAACATAGAATATGAGCAATAATCAACAAGAATTGGTACTCTGAATCAAAGATGATTAAAGATAAAGATGCAGGTAGTCTCCACAAATGTTCAGATGAACACTGAAGAATCATTGGTGGAATTGAAGAAACTTCCAGGAATTTAATTAAAACTGAAGGTGAAAACGATTTTGTTTAATAAAATTCACTGGTGATATTTCTGTGTTCACTGAAAGTCTGAATGAATCACCAGAGTTGATGAATGTAAGAAATAGTTGAATGAACACTAAATCAGGATTAATGAATGGAAGAAAGAGGAAAGTATTGCTGAGTAGCAGAAATAACATTGGTGGCAATGTTTACATCGGAATTAAGGACCACGCAGTAGACTGCTTGTAGTGACTATTACACATGAAGCTAATTTACACTGAGGGACAGAGCGTGGTTGTCACAAGGAGTAATGTTGCATGGGAAAGCAGGAGATTCCTTGTAAAACAAAGTTACTAATACCAAGGATAGGCCTTAATTTGTATTGGATGTCCCTTAATGTATGTTTGGAGCACAGTACTGCATAAAAATTAATCGTGGATTATGGAAAAAAACAAGAGGGGAATCTAAGCATTCCAAATTTGGTGCTATACAAGGATGTTTAAACTAGGTGAACTCATAACAGAACTGTGGAACGTCTCTGCAGAACAGGTGAGGATATTGTGATATGTGGAAAACTGTGACAAGTACGAGGGTCAGCATAGTAAGTTATATTTGAAGGCATCAGGGAATAACTGCCGAGGCACTAGAGGTAGTTGTTGAGGTTAAAAACTGAAGGGAAAGACAGAGGAATGCATGCCACAAATGACAGTGGATTCTGGGTGCTCATGGCACTGTAAATCTGTTGCTCACACAGATAGACACATTGTCAACAGGAGGCAGAGTTTCTGTTTCGCATGTCTGTGGTTACTGGGACTGGCTGTTACAGCAGTGGGGCAACCAAGGTGGACCACTCCCTGACAAGCTAAGGCTCTGCTGACGTTTGCTTCTGGCTGGTGCTTGCAGAGTGTAATTTTTGTTACTAACAGAAACTTTATAGCAAATTATTGGGTTGTTTTTCCTGCCTCATTCCTGACGAGAACCAAAAATGGTCTCATAAATGTGTGTATGTGTGACCTCTGCTAGATCATTCCAATACATCTAGAGTAACATACAATTATCTCATTTGACATTGTGTTACACATTCAGTGCACTCATACTCTACCTGCCACTAAATTTTCTGTGGATGACATTGCATGAATTATTGCTGGCATTGGTTTGCTGATCTTGATGAGAATAAGTCACTGAACTGTTGACAATAGCTATTTTCTCTACCAACCTATTCTTAATTAACCTCTCTCCCATGATACTATGATCTATTCCTGAGGATACCACCCATGAATGTATGTTCTGATGCTTTTGAGTATTTATTTCTGATCTACCTTACAATGTTGTGTGTGTGTGTGTGTGTGTGTGTGTGTGTGTTGAGGGAACTCACCGCATTTGAGAGACAGTGGCCTTATCAGGTTGAGTAGTCGTGGGCTGCGCAGCAGCAGGTGTCTGGCGAAGTGCGCTGGCAGAGGTGGCGGCAGCGGCGGAGGTGGTGGTGGTTCTGGTTGTGGTACTCAGCTCCGTAACGACTGGTGCGCTGCACATACAGAGAGAGGCAGGGTGTGAGCTGGCTGGTGTTTCCTCGTGGGGATGTGGGGGTGCCTCCCTATGGCCAGCACTGCTGAGGGACCATCCACACACTGGCAACTATATGGACGACATGTGCCACATATGGGGACAGGGCTCCCGTCAATACAAATGAATGACCAGTAAGCTAGTAACTATCAGCTGCACCACCCGAGCTTCCCACGGCAGTCGCCGAACACGATACAACATGTAGTTCAAAACAAAGTGCAGCCAGAAGGTACATACATTTGCAAAAACTCAATTACAGAATTACTGGAGAGGTCAGCTCAGGTATTATCACCATCAAATCTATACCAACGGCCTGAATTCCACTCCACCTAAGTTGTATGCACCCACATAATGTTACAGTCTTACAGTCCCTCCGATCTCTTTTCAGTACGGGCATTTCACTCTACAAAATGGTTACTACGAGACACTACTTGAAGAAATTCATCTGTAATACTGAGTCCACAATCAGACTAATGTCACGATAATGTAAATATCACGAAACCTGGTATAATCAGGTGACAGTCTACAACAATTGTAAACTCAAGTTTATTGCAATAAATGACATTCCAGAAACTTAAGTTTCAACTTTAAATTACATGACTAAGACATTTGTATTACAATTAAGCAACTATTGTCTCTTAAGTAAGTATGAAAGATCTTAAATATCATTTTGGCCACATGTAAGCATGTGTGTGCAAATGTTGAAATGACATAGCATAAAGTTTTGTGTTAGATGATTCAAACCCAGCAAGTAATAGGATTGTTAACTAAGGGCAATAATACATTACATATCCAAATATAGCTAGATGCGAATCTGAAATGTTGAGAAAGTATTTTGTACCTTCACTGGGATTTGAATCCAGCACCTATCATTGTTTTCTAACCACAAATACACATTAAACATCTGCTTAGACTAGCTGTAGCGAGATTTGCATATGTCTGAAACGGAAATAACTTAATGGAAACTTCTGTGTGGAGTGGAAATCTAGGCCTGCATGCTGCATGCCTGCATGCATCATCGTTGTTGACTGCACACAAGAAAATGTTTATTATCGAATTCCTTTTTGCCAGTTGCTACGAGTGACATGTCTTAACTTGAAATGATGGTCCGAAAAGTTTTGTGTGACAGTTGAAATCAACACCACCCATCATTGTTGAAAAGACACGTAGAGGCGATAAAAATAAAAATTACTTTTCTCCTTTGGTTTGATGAGCACATATTACTATTTCAAATGACACAATGAAATTATTTGCAGACAACCACGAATACAACGGATGCTAACTACTATGGACGTATCCCTGGGAACAATTTCTTAGCACAAAAGACCTTTGTCACACCAGATGCATATTGTTACATTCTGAGGACTCATTAGCCTCTGATTGTACATTTTTTTCTAAGGACCAAACATTTTCATTTTATCAAGTTAAGGCCCAATGGCTCAAATGTCCACCCAACCATCCTGGTTTACATTTTCCTTTTTTTTCCTAAACTGATCAATGCAAATGCTGTGGCCTTTCCCTTGAAATGCCACTATCTATTTCCTTTCCCACATTTGAGTGCTGTAGATTCTGCTTCATCTCTTATGGTCTTGCAGTCGATAGGACGTTTAACACTAAATTACTTCTTTCTTTCTTCCGCAATATTTGCTATTGAATTAAAGTGTTGCATGATGGTTAACTGGTCACATTTCATGACGTTTGCCGGTAATCAATTGGGCCATACTGGTAAACCACCACATCAAGACAAACCAACTCAAAATTAGAAAATTATTTTCCGATTTGATTTGTTCAGCGCACTTACCACATACACGCACAAAATACTTTGTGCACCATTTTCAAAGGCTTAAACAACAATCTTCATGACCATCAAGAGTACAACATTCAGTAAGTCACTGCAAGAATAGTTTATAACTTCCAATAAAAAATTATGGCTGATAACTAAACTTATTGCAACCTGTATGAGAACATGTAAAACAAAATCTCTATGATCTTATGCATGAATCTACTTGTTTCAGTAAAATTATGGGTGGCCCTTTTAGGCAATATGCATCAATGTAGTACGCCACATAGAAAAAATTATGGACTATCTTACGCAATTGCACGATACTTTTTTTAGGCCTCCTTTTACCACCTGGAATTTATCTGGAGGGATTATCTGTGCTACATAAGCTACGTTTACTGAAGACAAGTCTCGTCTTTGCAATGACCGGTTGTGTTAATAGTAACAGAAGAAACTACAATAATGAATGACCTCTTCAAAAAAACATTATATTGGATAAACAAAGCTGCTTAGTACCACCTCAAAGTAAAAAATAAATTTCTTCAGAAATTATAACAAAAGGAATCCACTTCGAGAATAACAATGGACCCATTCTCAGAACAGCAACTGCGTATGATTGACTTCCTTATAAATCAAATGCATCTCTTCTCTTAGTGAAATTATATGCCTTAGCACAAAAATAAAGAACTCGAAAATAATTAACTTTCCTTGACACAATACCACACTACTGCAGCTATTAATACAACAAAGGTACCAGGAGAACGTTCTGGAAGTTTGATTGATACTTGTCACCGAGTTTCGTTCTATGATCTAGTGTTGGTGCAACCTAAACTCTTAGAAGATGACAGCTGCTCAGGTGGGAGAAACATTTCCTGCAAAAATTTCCATAGGCTACAATAATTCCAGTAAGGCAGCTGACAATTATGTGATTTTATTTCATCGATTACAAAATCAAGTCGAAAGTACACATTAGGTAGGTAAGGCCACTAGTGAAAGTTGATTATTGGTAAACAAGGAAAAGAATGTTTTGTAAAGGCTGTAATTAACCTCCAGGAAAAGGAAACGCTCATCCAGTGAGGAGCATCCTCCGCTAACAACAAAACAATGGCACTGGACTGAAAGTTTGATGGTCTGTTAAAATGGCTCTAGCTTCATATGATTAAGCTCTGTGTTCGAGTCACTGATCAGCCGAACACTAAACAACTATGAAAAGACCTTCTTTGCTTCTGCTGAGTTCAGTTAAACAACATAGTCCGACAATTAGAAGCTCACCATCAACCTTCCCTATACCACAAATTTTATTTCATTACTGAACCAATGATCATGTCGATTATGTAGAGTGCTGTATCTGTAGTATGTAGAGTCTTTTATCTGTAATGGAAATTCTTTGGTAACGTATACATATTTCAGTTATGTGAACTTTTGGAACAAAGTTTAAATTAAGCTTGTTAATGTAAATAACTACTGGAATGATTATTATGTAATGCACTGTAAATGACTTGGTCCATAGTTAGGGAATGCAGGGTTGAATGTAAAAAATGTGGGGAATCCCTGCAGCTACAGAAGTAGCCTGGCAGAATGGAAAAGGTGTCGTTCACGCAAGCGGCAACTTGTCCCTTGCGACGGCTAAGGAGTCTGGCTTGAGCAGTGCTGTGGTTAATATCTCGCTAGCAGTAGCAGAACATTGTGGCTCATTCTTGCAGTTTTGAGGCAGAGGAGCTAAGAGCGTTGCTTATGCACCTTTGATTCTGCATTTGGTGATACCATGTATAATGGCACGGTTTTCGGCCCTGCAAAAATATAATTCAGAAGACCTATAACAGGGCGAGGCCAACAGTACTGCCATGACTACATCGCCGCCATGTTAACAGCCACTGCAAATCACGCCACCAGTGCCACCAGCCTTCCACCAAAATGTTTATATTTGGCACTCTGTAAATGGACCAGGTATTTGCGAAATTTGGTTGATTTTCATAATAATCGTGGTATTGCTAAAAGCTCTGTCTTGCACCTGTGAATATCCCAAATCACAAACCTCACCAGGAATCCTATCCTAGTGAATTTAATTCCGAGTGTGCTAATTTATCATGAAAAGACTATTCAGAAATAGTTGTGATTACTTTCTGATGTGTGGAGTTGTGTTTAAAGTTCAGTTTTATAGTTTGAGAAATACTACACTGCCAGTGTGGTTTTCAATCTATCTGCAATCATTTTCTTAAATAATTTGCCTTACTTAAAAAAGTACCAGTAAATAGTAAAGTTGTTAGTTAAAAGAATAATAATATTGAATAGAAGTAAAAAAGATTATTAATTATGCACTTTGATCAGAATTACAAAGCTCTATCACTGTTCATTTTATGAGTAGGTGTTTGAACTTGAATATAAAATTTTTTTGGCATTTGCACAGTCAACCATATTTTGAGAAGGTTAAAAGACTGCTTTTCAAAGCACACTTGTTATTTGAAGAGTTATAGTTTGTTGTGCTTCACTTAATGAATAATTATTCATGACAATACTCACAATTTCCCATACACACTTGAGTAGTTTTGTTAATGAGCATGGTTCATCAAACCATTAAAGTTTAATAGCCCTCATGTGCTAGGCCAGTTGGTTAATGAAGCAAAGCAAAGGTCCCTCCAGAGCCACTGTAGTTAGATTTGCTTTCTGTTTAATTGCTTCAAACTGAGCTCAAGAAAGAAATATTTACTGTGTTTGCTATTTTAATGCAAGCTGGTTCATGTAATGGCATAGAGAAACTCTACTAAGCAATGATGTTATAGAGTATGATCATAATAAACCCCGATTTAAATCAGAATCATTTCATGCTCTGCGCTGTTCAGTAATGCTATTAGTATCATGTGTGTTGGTGACCAGTTGTATTAACTGCTGCATCTAGTTCATTCAAGGTACATCGTCTTCACTTCCAAGTTAGTACTACATTTATCTGCAAGGTTAGGTTACTGTGTTCTAGTGCGAACAGATGTCAAGTAAGAGTTTAGTAGATGTTAAGCAAAGTTAGGTTAGCCCTAGCACTGCCTTGAGCTTTATTACATTGTTTGACAAAAATTCCTAATTAGGCTGGCGACATATTAATACGTAATATTAAACTTGTTTTTGTGCTGGGGAAAATCTGTTCCTCACCCACCTGTTTAGTGTTAGTTATACTCTGCTGGAGTGTTTTGGAAGTGAATCCCAGTCAAACAGATTGTTTGTTCTGTTCCCATTAGGTTATCTCACGGTCACAACTTTCTCAAAAATTCCTCATAGAGGTTTAATGTAATCACTGACTGCCATTTATGGTGGTCGGTGTTACCATTACAAGCACTCCCTTTGGAGGAGCCCTCCTGCACCATTCCACCACATGATGGCTGACTTGCTGCTAGTACATTTGTATGGCTGCTTCGGTATCTTGGCATTTTCAGCTCTTAAGGAGGGAGGCAGAGCTTTAGTTGGTAAAGACATTTCCAGCTGGAGTACATCACAACCAGACACACATTATAGAATCAGATATTGGATTTTAAGGTGTACCCAGGACCAGATGTACAGTCAGATCACAATTTAGTTATGACAATGAGTGAAGTAAATTTTAAGAGAGTTGTTACGTGAATTCAGTGTGTAAATAAATAGGATACTGAAGTACACAGGAATGGAATGTGAATTTTAACTTCTATGAGGCTCTAGATAATCTGATATTGAATGGCGATCAAACGAATTTTCAAGTTCGTCTATATAATCGATGAGAGACAATTCATAACAACAGACAGCCAGAAAAAGACATCCAAACACTACAGAAGTGACCAAGCGCTGGTAAGTGTGATAGCTTACGCACAATGAGCCAAACAGCTCATGAATCAAACTTACTGACAAAAATAACAATATCCAGAAGAATGGAAGACAAAGCTTATGATCTGTTTGAGGATGCTAAATTTGGAGTAATCGATCCAGGGAGGACAACTTGACCTTCAACCTTATAGTGGCAGGAATGTGTGAGAAAAATCAAGAGATATTTATTGGATTTGTAGATCTTTACCTGACATTTGACAGCATGAAACAGTGAATTTTTTTTTCTCTAAAAGGTACGTATATGGTACAGCAGATAACATAGAATATGAGCAATAATCAACAAGAATTGGTACTCTGAATCAAAGATGATTAAAGATAAAGATGCAGGTAGTCTCCACAAATGTTCAGATGAACACTGAAGAATCATTGGTGGAATTGAAGAAACTTCCAGGAATTTAATTAAAACTGAAGGTGAAAACGATTTTGTTTAATAAAATTCACTGGTGATATTTCTGTGTTCACTGAAAGTCTGAATGAATCACCAGAGTTGATGAATGTAAGAAATAGTTGAATGAACACTAAATCAGGATTAATGAATGGAAGAAAGAGGAAAGTATTGCTGAGTAGCAGAAATAACATTGGTGGCAATGTTTACATCGGAATTAAGGACCACGCAGTAGACTGCTTGTAGTGACTATTACACATGAAGCTAATTTACACTGAGGGACAGAGCGTGGTTGTCACAAGGAGTAATGTTGCATGGGAAAGCAGGAGATTTCTTGTAAAACAAAGTTACTAATACCAAGGATAGGCCTTAATTTGTATTGGATGTCCCTTAATGTATGTTTGGAGCACAGTACTGCATAAAAATTAATCGTGGATTATGGAAAAAAACAAGAGGGGAATCTAAGCATTCCAAATTTGGTGCTATACAAGGATGTTTAAACTAGGTGAACTCATAACAGAACTGTGGAACGTCTCTGCAGAACAGGTGAGGATATTGCGATATGTGGAAAACTGTGACAAGTACGAGGGTCAGCATAGTAAGTTATATTTGAAGGCATCAGGGAATAACTGCCGTGGCACTAGAGGTAGTTGTTGAGGTTAAAAACTGAAGGGAAAGACAGAGGAATGCATGCCACAAATGACAGTGGATTCTGGGTGCTCATGGCACTGTAAATCTGTTGCTCACACAGATAGACAAATTGTCAACAGGAGGCAGAGTTTCTGTTTCGCATGTCTGTGGTTACTGGGACTGGCTGTTACAGCAGTGGGGCAACCAAGGTGGACCACTCCCTGACAAGCTAAGGCTCTGCTGACGTTTGCTTCTGGCTGGTGCTTGCAGAGTGTAATTTTTGTTACTAACAGAAACTTTATAGCAAATTATTGGGTTGTTTTTCCTGCCTCATTCCTGACGAGAACCAAAAATGGTCTCATAAATGTGTGTATGTGTGACCTCTGCTAGATCATTCCAATACATCTAGAGTAACATACAATTATCTCATTTGACATTGTGTTACACATTCAGTGCACTCATACTCTACCTGCCACTAAATTTTCTGTGGATGACATTGCATGAATTATTGCTGGCATTGGTTTGCTGATCTTGATGAGAATAAGTCACTGAACTGTTGACAATAGCTATTTTCTCTACCAACCTATTCTTAATTAACCTCTCTCCCATGATACTATGATCTATTCCTGAGGATACCACCCATGAATGTATGTTCTGATGCTTTTGAGTATTTATTTCTGATCTACCTTACAATGTTGTGTGTGTGTGTGTGTGTGTGTGTGTGTGTGTTGAGGGAACTCACCGCATTTGAGAGACAGTGGCCTTATCAGGTTGAGTAGTCGTGGGCTGCGCAGCAGCAGGTGTCTGGCGAAGTGCGCTGGCAGAGGTGGCGGCAGCGGCGGAGGTGGTGGTGGTTCTGGTTGTGGTACTCAGCTCCGTAACGACTGGTGCGCTGCACATACAGAGAGAGGCAGGGTGTGAGCTGGCTGGTGTTTCCTCGTGGGGATGTGGGGGTGCCTCCCTATGGCCAGCACTGCTGAGGGACCATCCACACACTGGCAACTATATGGACGACATGTGCCACATATGGGGACTGGGCTCCCATTAATACAAATGAATGACCAGTAAGCTAGTAACTATCAGCTGCACCACCCGAGCTTCCCATGGCAGTCGCCGAACATGATACAACATGTAGTTCAAAACAAAGTGCAGCCAGAAGGTACATACATTTGCAAAAACTCAATTACAGAATTACTGGAGAGGTCAGCTCAGGTATTATCAGCATCAAATCTATACCAACGGCCTGAATTCCACTCCACCTAAGTTGTATGCACCCACATAATGTTACAGTCTTACAGTCCCTCCGATCTCTTTTCAGTACGGGCATTTCACTCTACAAAATGGTTACTACGAGACACTACTTGAAGAAATTGATCTGTAATACTGAGTCCACAATCAGACTAATGTCACGATAATGTAAATATCACGAAACCTGGTATAATCAGGTGACAGTCTACAACACTTGTAAACTCAAGTTTATTGCAATAAATGACATTCCAGAAACTTAAGTTTCAACTTTAAATTACATGACTAAGACATTTGTATTACAATTAAGCAACTATTGTCTCTTAAGTAAGTATGAAAGATCTTAAATATCATTTTGGCCACATGTAAGCATGTGTGTGCAAATGTTGAAATGACATAGCATAAAGTTTTGTGTTAGATGATTCAAACCCAGCAAGTAATAGGATTGTTAACTAAGGGCAATAATACATTACATATCCAAATATAGCTAGATGCGAATCTGAAATGTTGAGAAAGTATTTTGTACCTTTACTGGGATTTGAATCCAGCACCTATCTTTGTTTTCTAATCACAAATACACATTAAACATCTGCTTAGATTAGCTGTAGCGAGATTTGCATATGTCTGAAACGGAAATAACTTAATGGAAACTTCTGTGTGGAGTGGAAATCTAAGCCTGCATGCTGCATGCCTGCATGCATCATCGTTGTTGACTGCACACAAGAAAATGTTTATTATCGAATTCCTTTTTGCCAGTTGCTACGAGTGACACGTCTTAACTTGAAATGATGGCCCGAAAAGTTTTGTGTGACAGTTGAAATCAACACCACCCATCATTGTTGAAAAGACACGTAGAGGCGATAAAAATAAAAATTACTTTTCTCCTTTGGTTTGATGAGCACATATTACTATTTCAAATGACACAATGAAATTATTTGCAGACAACCACGAATACAACGGATGCTAACTACTATGGACATATCCCTGGGAACAATTTCTTAGCACAAAAGACCTTTGTCACACCAGATGCATATTGTTACATTCTGAGGACTCATTAGCCTCTGATTGTACATTTTTCTCTAAGGACCAAACATTTTCATTTTATCAAGTTAAGGCCCAATGGCTCAAATGTCCACCCAACCATCCTGGTTTACATTTTCCTTTTTTTTCCTAAACTGATCAATGCAAATGCTGTGACCTTTCCCTTGAAATGCCACTATCTATTTCCTTTCCCACATTTGAGTGCTGTAGATTCTGCTTCGTCTCTTATGGTCTTGCAGTCGATAGGACGTTTAACACTAAATTACTTCTTTCTTTCTTCCGCAATATTTCTATTGAATTAAAGTGTTGCATGATGGTTAACTGGTCACATTTCATGACGTTTGCCAGTAATCAATTGGGCCATACTGGTAAACTACCACATCAAGACAAACCAACTCAAAATTGGAAAATTATTTTCCGATTTGATTTGTTCAGCGCACTTACCACATACACGCACAAAATACTTTGTGCACCATTTTCAAAGGCTTAAACAACAATCTTCATGACCGTCAAGAGTACAACATTCAGTAAGTCACTCCAAGAATAATTTATAACTTCCAAAAAAAAATTAAGTCTGATAACTACACTTATTACAACCTGTATGAGAACATGTAAAACAAAATCTCTATGATCTTATGCATGAATCTACTTGTTTCAGTAAAATTATGGGTGGCCCTTTTAGGCAATATGCATCAATGTAGTACGCTACATAGAAAAAATTATGGACTATCTTACGCAATTGCACGATACTTTTTTTAGGCCTCCTTTTACCACCTGGAATTTATCTGGAGGGATTATCTGTGCTACGGAAGCTACGTTTACTGAAGACAAGTCTCGTCTTTGCAATGACCGGTGGTGTTAATAGTAACAGAAGAAACTACAATAATGAATGACCTCTTCAAAAAAACATTATATTGGATAAACAAAGCTGCTTAGTACCACCTCAAAGTAAAAAATAAATTTCTTCAGAAATTATAACAAAAGGAATCCACTTCGAGAATAACAATGGACCCATTCTCAGAACAGCAACTGCGTATGATTGACTTCCTTATAAATCAAATGCATCTCTTCTCTTAGTAAAATTATATGCCCTAGCACAAAAATAAAGAACTAGAAAATAATTAACTTTCCTTGACACAATACCACACTACTGCAGCTATTAATACAACAAAGGTACCAGGAGAACGTTCTGGAAGTTTGATTGATACTTGTCACCGAGTTTTGTTCTATGATCTTGTTGTGGTGCAACCTAAACTCTTAGAAGATGACAGCTGCTCAGGTGGGAGAAACATTTCCTGCAAAAATTTCCATAGGCTACAATAATTCCAGTAAGGAGCATTCGCACTGCAAGTAATAGGTGAAAAGCAATTATGATTTTTAGCATTTGTGCATAAAATGTCAACAATAACAATTGGTGCCTGTTACGACTCTGAATCAGGCACAGAACTTTTTGGCCTATCATTTCAGATTTATAAATTCCACTCCTAGTGACTGGTGGAAAAGTATTTGACAGTGAGCACCTCTTCGTGTGTAGTCAGTGGTGGTAGCATGTACAGGGTTAAGAGTCCCAGTCAGCACAGAACCTTTCCTCGCATAATTTCTAGTTCAGACACATGCATATCTCACTAGTGGTGAAATAAACTGACATTGTGCATCTACATGTGGCTAGAAAACAACATGATATGTGCTGGGTTTGGAACGCAGTGAGGGAATACTTTGTTGTAATATCATTTCAGTTTCATCATCCCTCTAGTGGTGAAAAATTTCGATACATAAAGTTATAAGATTTTATTGTGCGTCATTCACAATCCCTGTCCAAAATAAAACCTTACGCCTCATCATATCAAGTTTGAACAAGCGCAATGCTGTTACATGTGGTTAAAATGATAGTTATGATCTCTCATGCTTTGTTAACAAAGACAGTAGTGACCGGATTGGAGTCCTGGGTTCCAGTCCCACACAGAAGCATGTAGTTTGAAGCGGAATCTTGCTTTTTGAAATGTCATTTATTGTAATTAACTTTAGTTTACAAGCACTGAGGACCGCCATCTCTGGTAATGGGTTTTCTGATAATTACGTTATTGTGGTATTGGTTTTCATATTGACAATAGCAGGAAAGGGCAGTTTTCTCTAGTGGTCTCTTGTAGTAATGATTTTGTGTAGTGAAGCGACTGTATGAGAAAGAGAACAGCCTAACTGCAAGACAGTTATGTGGCTGCATACAAACCAGGTGCAATGCAGTTCAGGTCATTTGGCTACTTCTGAGCATAGTAACATGCATATAAATCAGGAATGACACTCGTCTGGCTGTGAAAATTTTTTTAATGTAATTAATGTTATACTTTTGATCATCAGACATCGTTCATAGCCTGTTTCAAAAACTGGCCTTTGAAAGGTACAGAAAACAAAATTGTAGACACTGTGTTTCAAGCTGAGCTGGGGAAGGAATTTAGTACAGCGGACAGTGCAGCAAGGTGAAACTCGTGATTTGACACCGGAAAGAGGCTGTGGCCGTGCAACAGTTACTTGTCATAACCGTATTACCACATTCATCTAAATTTCATTCATTAAATACGGTTGACAGAAATTTAAACATTTTTCAAGTGAGCATCCTCACTTTGTAAGCACATATGAAACCACGAGGTAGTTAATGTAAGCTGTGTCATTCCCCAATCCAATCATGGGAAAACAAACACTAATGTCTGTGTGTGTGTGTAGAGGGGGGGGGGGGGGGAGGTGGAGGCGATGAGCAATTTTTGTGATTGATGATACTGTAGTCCGTAAGTTGTGCTGTGAACTTGCTACTGAAATAAAATTAAGTTTGTCCTCGACATACAGTAAATGGTTCTAATGGCTCCGAGTACTATGGGACAGGGAATCGAACCCGGGAACCCAGGCGCGAGAAGCGAGAACGCTACCGCACGACCACGAGCTGCGGACCCACATACAGTAGGCATGAACTGTAAATTCCGTGAGAATCTAATGTCTAGAAGGCCTGGCATGGATACATGGTGGAGGAGGTTGTGAGATATCCTCCCCAAAAAATGGGAAAAAACTGTATCACTCCACTGTATGAATTAAAAAATAATTCTGCTTACATGCGGTTTTATACATCTTATTTTAATTATTATTAAAACCTTAGGCATCTGTGGTGTATAAAGTTTTGAGTGTGACACTAAGTACAATTTTTGAGGGGGAGTTGTGGCGGGGGGCAAGTGGAATCAGTGAAAGACCAAGGCAGTTCCAGAACCAAATAATGTATGTGTGTCTGCAGCTGACACCCAATAGTGTGGGAAGTATGAGGTCGTGAACTAGATGAAGATCACTAATTACGACAAGAATCTAATATACGTCAGCAAGAGAATTTGTAAAATGTACACAAAGAATACTGTTAGTAAAAAGATTACCGTTAACAAAAACTTTTTCAAACTTAGGACCTTGGTCATTTACCACAGTGTGCAGAACGAGTTTGGAGTAATGTAGAGAAATATATTTACGTGTTACATTTCAATTTTTTTTTCAAGAACATAAATTTCTTTATTGAATAAAAGAGAAAGACACTGAATGATTTACAATACTGGCTATAAGTTCATTACAATTGGTTCAGGGAACGCACATAGTGTCATCTCAAACACAAGATTTCTGATATGCCAAATAGCACATAAAATACTATAGAAGTATTAAAACCTAAATGAAAAATTAATGATCATTTATCAGTGTTAGTAGCTAGTAGACTTTTATGGACATATGCAGTTGTAAAATGGTGCAGAATAAAGGTAACTCTGATCACAGAGAGACTTTAATGCTCACAGAAATCAGAGGCACAATAGCAACAACAGTGGATGGGATAGATAATCTCATAAGGTGTGCCACAGTAGAATGAAAGTCTGTAGTGTTCACTGGGTGGCTATCGAAAAGCCATGCAGCAATCTAGACACGCAGACGGGTCGGATACCTGTTCATTGAAGATGCGGTAAAGCATGGTATTCTGTGTCACACAGAAGGAAATGTATCGAAGTACTGTGTGAGCTTTATCTAACGGCTGAATAGGCATGACGACAAAATGAGGTGAGAAGACTCAATTTTAGGGAACCAGCCGGAACTGCCTCGAGGACTGGCTTGTCTGGTGAAGTGGTCTCGGGGTGCGAGAGGTGTGAGCAGCCATACACTGGAGCATCGATGCTTACTTCTCCCAGTTTTCTGAACACCTTCCATACAAGCCGTGACAGCAGACGATTATTCTTTTATGTAACAGTAAAGAAAACAAAAGAAAAATTCGGAGTAGGTATTAAAGTCCATGGAGAAGAAATAAAAACTTTGAGGTTCGCCGATTACATTGTAATTCTGTCAGAGACAGCAAAGGACTTGGAAGAGCAGTTGAACGGAATGGACAGTCTCTCGAAAGGAGAATATAAGATGAACGCCGTCAAAAGCAAAACGAGGATAATGGAATGTAGTAGTATTAAATCATGTGTTGCTGAGGAATCAGATTAGGAAACAAGACGCTTAAAGTAGTAAATGAGTTTTGCTGTTTGGGGAGAAAAGTAACTGATGATGGTCGAAGTAGAGAGGATATAAAATGTAGACTGGCAATGGCAAGGAAAGCGTTTCTGAAGAAGAGAAATTTGTTAACGTCGAGTATACATTTAAGTGTCAGGAAGTCGTTGCTGAAAGTATATGTATGGAGTGTAGCCATGTATGGAAGTGAAACATGGACGATAAATAGTTTGGACAAGAAGAGAATAGACGCTTTCGAAATGTGGTGCTACAGAAGAATGCTGAAGATTAGATGGGTAGATCACATAACTAATGAGGAGGTATTGAATAGAATTGGGGAGGAGTAGTTTGTGGCACAACTTGACAAGAAGAAGGAACCGGTTGGTAGGACATGTTCTGAGGCATCAAGGGATCACAAATTAAGCATTGGAGGGCAGCGTGGAGGGTAAAAATTGTAGAGGGAGACCAAGGGATGAATACACTAAGCAGATTCAGAAGGATGTAGGTTGCAGTAGGTACTGGGAGATGAAGCTTGCACAGGGTAGAGTAGCATGGAGAGCTGCATCAAACCAGTCTCAGGACTGAAGACAACAACAACAACAACAACATTCCCTTACAGCAATTAAAATCCCTTATGTTCTGTTTGGATTTGGAGACAATGAAGAATTAAGTTGGGATACTTGCTGACATGGCTTGCACACAGAAATAAACTATGCAACAGAGACAAAGCTGTAGTACTGAGGTGTGAATAGTGAATACTCTGATAATCTGCTTTTCAACACGACGAAAATTCCACAGGTCAACATCAGTAATCTAAATTTGTGAGAATGTTGCCATCCTCCTCTATAATAATTCTGCAGTACACTACCTTGCTCGAGGTGTCGATTGTAAGTGACTTACTTTGTCGTCACCTTAATGCAGTGTGACACTATTCAAAGGTGTCTCAGTGTCATCAGCCACAGAGGCACTGAACAACTTTGAACACTACTTTATGTGAACAGGCCTACAGCAACCAGTACAGGCTGCCGGTTGAAACTACTCCCATCACTGTGTGAGCCTGTGCTGGGCAATACAGCTTTGTGTCTACAGCAGTCTGGGTCATCCTCTATTCACACAGTGAGTGTACCCTCTGTCATGACAGTTGATGCTAAAACCGAAACAACCTCTTTATGTATACAGTTATAATAGAATTCAACAGAATAATGCCAACAAACTGGCTCTTTGGTGTTTTGTTAGCTAACATACCTGATAATGAACTGGGTTCAGTTTAGGGATTCATTGAAACTGCTACAAGAGGGCAATGATAGCACTGTGAGCTATCGTGAATTGACTGTCTATGACGGTGTATTTTACAGCAGAGACACATGTTAAGAAACTCAGTGGCAAAAATTATTGACTTGGAAACACAAACACATCCAGAACTGAGAGACAGGAATGAGAGGTTTTCCTCACGCTCACCTGCTTTTTGGTGGTGGATCATACAGCAATCGGCTCACTTCGATCAAGTCCTTAGGTTGATGAAGCATCGCATCTGCCCACCCCTGAGTGGCCATCACCTCGAACGGACAGGCCTTAATAAATTCGATGGCGGCTCGCCTGAGGTCACTGCAGGAGTGGCGGACTCCGAGGACGGCTGCGGCCGCCGCGGTCTCGACAGTCAGCTGAGCGGCCACCTGCCGCTCGCACTCCGCCTTCAGCCCCGACGCCCCGTACTTATCCGCTGCGGCCAGCAGCTGGGGGGCCGTGCCGGGCAGCTGGGGGGCCCGCAGGGTGTACAGGTAGGAGACCAGCTGCCTCAGCACCGGGCCCCCCACATCGGCAATCCTCACCACGCTGGTGCTCCTCTCGAGGGTGTCGTGGGCGAACATGGCTGTCAACACTGGGCTCCTGTCCGCCAGGACGGCCCTGTGCGCCACCAGCCGAGTGTCACCTGCCTCGAGTATCACCGTGGCGTCGTCCCCGGCGTCCAGGAGTGCACCCAGGTCCACAGTCACTGTCTCCGTCACGTCCTTAACTGCTTCCATTGCGGACGATTCTGAAACACGGCAACACGGAGCAGCCCTTTCAGCATACAGGTGACTACTGACACTTCTACGAGTGACAGCCACACCTGTCTGCAGCGACAGTTGATACATGTTGTCTGTCATCACTCAGTTTCAACACTATCACACCCTTTCTGTCAGACTGATGCCATTGGTGAAAAACTGCAAATCTTTAGTAATAACATTTTCAAGAGTTCCTTTCCTTTCAGCACATTTCATTTGGAGAACAAGCTCCAGATGCGGCAAAGACGTTATCTCCAAATTTTTTCTACAGCGAAATGTTGCTTGATCTGGAAATGGTTCTAAATGGACATCTACCAAAATATTAAAATGGTTGTAATGATCAATAGCAGTACTTTATTCAACGAGATATTCTCTTTACATTTCATGTTGTTCAAGAAAACATGACTGTCACGAGACTCCGAGGGTCATAGACACGGGTTCCCGGTAAATGCTGTGTTTCTTCACTTCTGGAAGGCGTTTGATGCAGTGCCCCCACAGTCGTTTAATGAATAAAGTAAGAGAATACAGACTATCAGACAAATTGTGTGATTGGATTGACGAGTTCCAAGATAACGAACGCTGCATGTCATTCTCAATGGAGAGCATTCCAAAGTAAGAGTGATTTCAAGTGCGGCATAGGGGATGTCGTTGGACCGTTGCTACTCACAATATACACTCCTGGAAATTGAAATAAGAACACCCTGAATTCATTGTCCCAGGAAGGGGAAACTTTATTGACACATTCCTGGGGTCAGATACATCACATGATCACACTGACAGAACCTCAGGCACATAGGCACAGGCAACAGAGCATGCACAATGTCGGCACTAGTACAGTGTATATCCACCTTTCGCAGCAATGCAGGCTGCTATTCTCCCATGGAGACGATCGTAGAGATGCTGGATGTAGTCCTGTGGAACGGCTTGCCATGCTATTTCCACCTGGCGCCTCAGTTGGACCAGCGTTCGTGCTGGACGTGCAGACCGCGTGAGACGACGCTTCATCCAGTCCCAAACATGCTCAATGGGGGACAGATCCGGAGATCTTGCTGGCCAGGGTAGTTGACTTACACCTTCTAGAGCACGTTGGGTAGCACGGGACACATGCGGACGTGCATTGTCCTGTTGGAACAGCAAGTTCCCTTGCCGGTCTAGGAATGGTAGAACGATGGGTTCGATGACGGTTTGGATGTACCGTGCACTATTCAGTGTCCCCTCGACGATCACCAGTGGTGTACGGCCAGTGTAGGAGATCGCTCCCCACACCATGATGCCGGGTGTCGGCCCTGTGTGCCTCGGTCGTATGCAGTCCTGATTGTGGCGCTCACCTGCACGGCGCCAAACACGCATACGACCATCATCGGCACCAAGGCCGAAGTGACTCTCATCGCTGAAGACGACACGTCTCCATTCGTCCCTCCATTCACGTCTGTCGCGACACCACTGGAGGCGGGCTGCACGATGTTGGGGCGTGAGCGGAAGACGGCCTAACGGTGTGCGGGACCGTAGCCCAGCTTCATGGAGAAGGTTGCGAATGGTCCTTGCCGATACCCCAGGAGCAACAGTGTCCCTAATTTGCTGGGAAGTGGCGGTGCGGTCCCCTACGGCACTGCGTAGGATCCTACGGTCTTGGCGTGCATCCGTGCGTCGCTGCGGTCCGGTCCCAGGTCGACGTGCACGTGCACCTTCCGCCGACCACTGGCGACAACATCGATGTACTGTGGAGACTTCACGCCCCACGTGTTGAGCAATTCGGCGGTACGTCCACCCGGCCTCCCGCATGCCCACTATACGCCCTCGCTCAAAGTCCGTCAACTGCACATACGGTTCACGTCGACGCTGTCGCGGCATGCTACCAGTGTTAAAGACTGCGATGGGGCTCCGTATGCCACGGCAAACTGGCTGACACTGACGGCGGCGGTGCACAAATGCTGCGCAGCTAGCGCCATTCGACGGCCAACACCGCGGTTCCTGGTGTGTCCGCTGTGCCGTGCGTGTGATCATTGCTTGTACAGCCCTCTCGCAGTGTCCGGAGCAAGTATGGTGGGTCTGACACACCGGTGTCAATGTGTTCTTTTTTCCATTTCCAGGAGTGTATATAAATGACCTTGTGGATAATATCGTAATTTCACTGACGACTTTTGTGGATGATGCTGTGGTATATCGAGAGGTTGTAACAATGGAAACTTTTACTGAAATACAGGAGGATCTACAACGAATTGATCCATGGTGCAGGGAATGGCAATTGAATCTCAATGTAGACAAGTGTAATGTGCTGCGAATACATGGAAAGAAAGATCCTTTATCATTTAGCTACAATACAGCAGGTCAGCAACGGGAAGCAGTTAATTCCTAAATTATCTGGGAGTAGGCATTAGGAGTGATTTAAAATGGAATGATCATATAAAGTTGATCATCGGTAAAGCAGATGCCAGACTGAGATTCATTGGAAGAATCCTAAGCAAATGCAGTCCGAAAACGAAGTACGTTACAGTACACTTGTTTGCCTACTGCTTGAATACTGCTCAGCAATGTGGTATCCGTACCAGATAGGGTTGATAGAAGAGATAGAGGAGATCCAACGGACAGCAGAGTGTTTCGTTACAGGATCATTTAGTAATCGCGAAAGTGTTACGGAGATGATAGATAAACTACAGTGGAAGACTGTGCAGACGAGACACTCAGTAGCTCAGTAGGGGCTTTTGTTGAAGTTTCGAGAACATACCTTCACTGAGGAATCAAGCAGTATATTGCTCCCTCCTATGTATATCTCGCGAAGAGACCGTGAGGATAAAATCAGAGAGATTAGAGTCCACACAGGGGCATGCCGACAATCTTTCTTTCCACGAACAATAAAAGATTAGAATAGAAGGGAGAACCGACGCAGGTACGCAAGGTACCCTCTGCCACGCACCGTCGGGTGGCTTGCGGAGTATGGATGTAGATGTAGATTGTTTTATGGCCTGAATCTGTATTATTCGTCATTTAACTAGCAGTTATGCACGCACCCTTGCAGGAGTTGTTTCACACAGGGGGTCTACGAGTGAGCTCCTGTCTCAAGACTTTATCGGGAGAATGACTGACTCATGTACAGTGGCAGACGGTCTGAGTCGGGCTCAGCAGAGTACGTGGTTCTAATTTTCATCCACCAGAGTAAAGTAGGGGACAGATACATTCAACAAACAGGTCAAGAGAATGTTTTCGTGAATTGTTCTGTTTATTTCTTGAATGATTTTTGTTTATGTTTGTACAGTTTTGTATACGTTTCAGCAGTGTGAATGATGCGTGAATGTGTAAATATGTAGATCATTGTTATACTGAGAAACGCTGTACGAACTAGTGCGAGAAATTTTTAAGACACCGAATGCAGACGTTTTAGGAAGTACGGATTTTGTAAGTAATTATCACATGGCACATTAAGAAGATCGATGACCAAAAACTTGATTGTATTAATTAGACACTCATAAACTTAATAGTGTGGCGAGCATTTGCATTTGAGAACAATCCTTGCTTAGCAGCTGTTCAGATTTCGGGAAATACGTTACCACAGACTTGCTAACGTGAATGAAAGGGTTTACGCATGACTGTTACGATTAGCACGGGCTTGGCAGTGAACTTTTAATTCTAAATTTCAGAATATACCAAAATTTTGTCTGTACTTCTACCTTTCACTCATAATTAAGACCTTTTCCCAATTCTCAGAATAGTTACGCTGTATGCAGCCTGGTGCAAGTCGCAGTATGGCAGGTTTCTGCTCGGCTCTCCTACCAGTGATCTGCTGCAACGAGTTCACAGGTAGGTGCAGCCAACAGGAACCGTGCTGACGCACATGGAGCACATGCCGGGGAAACAGTAAAAAAGCCGTGGTACATTGAATCCGTGGTTGAGGGAAATTTAGTGAGAATTTTGAACGCAACCCATTTCGCGACGCCGGAGAGACTGACAAGAAAGAACATGTAATACAGAGCGCAGCGAAGCAGCAGACAACGTCATAGCGGTATCAACGAGCAGCACTACATAAGAGCAGTGATGCCAACTTACACGATGAGCGGGGACCCTTACACTGGTACGGCAGGCTGAGGTGGTCTGACACTCCCGTTTCAGCATGCCGAGGCTGCAGCATTCAGTGAAAGGTAAGTTTGTTACGTGTGTGTGTGTGTGTTTTGAAAGAGTAACATGGAAGGTGATAAACATTTTAAAATACGATAAAAAAAAGGACGGACCCTCAATGAATATAAGCGCTTCGCAAACCAGCAAGGCTGAACAGAGAGGAGTAGGCCTAGTAGATGTTAAAGTAAAAAGAGGAGATTTTTGACGATGTTTCTTTGTTATTTACGGGCTGTGGAGTAGAAGCTGCTTCAAGTACGTCAGTTAATGTTTCTGGTGGAGATAATGTAGAGCCTGGAAGAGACATGAAGCATGAAATCGGTAACAACCAGTTCTGTGATGGCAATGCTGGGAGTGTAACTAAATCAAATGTGTCAAATTTGGATACAAAATTTCGTATAGTATCGGTGGAGCAACATAAACAGGAAAGAGTAATGCAGAAAATAGAACCAAGATGTATACAATACATGTTTGCAGCTATAATGGGTTCTATAAAAGATGAACATACTAATTTTGCGGAAACAATTGGCCAGAAAACCAACGAAAAACTTGTAAGGCAAACTGCGGTTTAAAAAAAAAAAGTGAGAAAATGATTTGAGGTCGTTAGAATGTAAAGTAGATGGCAAAATTTCTCAAATTGAGAATAACTCTCAACAATCCATTAGAACTGTAAAAATTGAAGTAACAGATGCCTTGAAAAAAGTTACTATTGCAAACGAAGGGTAGATGTGATAAAAGAATATGCCAAATGTATGGATGAAGTAAAAAGTGTGTCTGACCTAGTGGGTGTGTCAGAAGAAAATGTTCTTCAGCTGACTAACCAGGTAGAAGAGGTTGAAAGTAAGTCGGGTGAGCATAGCAGTAGATTATGCCAAGTTGAAACTAACCTCAGACATGGAACTAACACTTGTGGGTGTAGTTTTGTAGCAGAATCGTCTGAAATATCATATGTCGCTAACACGCAGTTTTTACGTTTTGATCCAACAGGAAATGTACACCCAAAAGAATTTTGTAAGGTATTATAACTGCCCATGAACTGGCGAAACAAAATTATTGCAGCTCCGAGGGATGACTTCCATAAATTCGTTAGTTATTTGGAGAGAGTTGACAAGATGATGTATGAGGAGGAGCAGGCAAATCGTAATCAGTGTAGAAAAGTTGTGGTATGTTTTCAAAGAGATAGTATCGAGAGCAACTGAGAGATATGTACCACATAAATTAATGAGTGATGGTACTGATCCCACATGGTACACAAGACGCGTCAGATCGTTGTTGCAGAAGCAACAAAAAAAGCATGCCAAATTTAAAAGAACTCAAAATCCCCAAGATTGGCAAAGTTTTACAGAAGTTCGAAATATAGCTCGTACTTCAATTCGAAATGATTTTAATAATTTCCACAACGAAATTCTGTCTCGAAATCTGGCAGAAAACCCGAAGAGATTCTGGTCATACATAAAACACACCAGTGGCAAGACGCAATCAATAACCTCCACTCCGCGATAACTGTGAAGTCACTGATGACAGTGCCACTAAAGCAGAGTTATTAAACATGGTTTTTCGAAACTCCTTCAGCTAAGAAGACGAAGTAAATATCCCTGAATTCCAATCAAGAACAACTGCCAAGATGAGAAATATAGAAGTAGATATCCTCGGTGTGACAAAGCAGCTAAAATCACTTAATAAAGGCAAGGCCTCCCGTCCGAATTGTATACCAGTCAGATTCCTCTCAGAGTATGCTGATAAAAAAAGCTCCATATTTAGCAATTATATACAACCACTCGCTCACAGAAAGATCCGTACCTAAAGACAAGAAAATTGCTCAAGTCACACCAATACCCAAAAAGGGAAGTAGGAGTTATCTGCTGAATTACAGGCCCATCTGATTAACGTCGATTTGCAGTAGGGTTTTGGAACACATACTGTATTCGAACATTATGAAGTACCTCGAAGGAAACGATTTGTTGACACACAGTCAGCACGGATTCAGAAAATATCGTTCTCGTGATACACAACTAGCTCTTTATACTAATAAAGTAATGAGTGCGATCGACAGAGGATGTCAAATTGATTCCATATTTTTAGGTTTCCAGAAGGCTTGCAACACGGTTCCTGACAAGCGTCTTCTAACAAAACTGCGTGCCTACGAAGTATCGCCTCAGTTGTGCCACTGGATTCGTGATTTCCTGTCAGAAAGGTCACACTTCGTAGTAATAGAAAGTCATCGAGTAAAACAGAAGTAATATCCGGCGTTCCCCTAGGAAGTGTTACAGGCCCTCTATTGTTCTTGATCTATATTAACGACATAGGAGACAATCTGAGTAGCCATCACAGATTGTTTGCAGATGATGCTGTCATTTACCGCCTTGACTCGCAATATGATTTAGGTAAGATAGCTGTATGGTGTGAAAAGTGGCAATTGACCCTGAATAAAGAAAAGTTTGACGTTATTCACATGAGTACTAAACGAATTTAGCTAAATTTCGATTACGCGATAAGTCACAAAACTGAGGGCTGTAAATTCAGCTAAATACTTAGGGATTACTATTACAAATAACCTAAATTGGAACGATCACATAGATAACATTGTGGGTAGAGCAAACCAAAGACTGGGATTCATTGGCAGAACACTTAGAAGGAGAAACAGGTCTACTAAAAAGTCTGCTTACAACACGCTTGTACGCCCTATTCTGGAGTATTCCTGTGCGGTGTGGGATCCGTATCAGGTGGGACTGACGAATGACATCGAAAAAGTACAAAGAAGGGCAGCTCGTTTTGTATTATCGTGAAATGGGGAGATAGTGTCGCAGACACGATACGTCAATTGGAGTGGCAATCATTAAAACAAAGGCGTTTTTCGTTGTGACGGGATCTTCTCACGAAATTTCAATAACCAGTTTTCTCCTCCGATTGCGAAGACATTCTGTTGCCACCCACCTACATAGGGAGAAATGATCATCACGATAAAATAAGAGAAATCGGGGCTCACACAGAAAAATATAAGTGCTCTTTTTCCCGCGTGCCGTTCCAGGGTGGAACGGTAGAGAGACAGCTTGAAGGTGGTTCACTGAACCCTCTGCCAGACAGTTTATTGTGAATAACAGTGTAATCACGTAGAAGTAGATGTTGTATCGAACGACCAAACAATGCAGAACCGCGGCACAGTGTAAACGTTAACACAATTGGCGAGTACTGTGGAAATAGCAGGGGCGGAGGTGCCGAGAGGTGGCGCTATCCACCAAATGATAGGCGAAATAATGGGGAGCAGGTGCACAATTATCGACCGTATTCTCCGGTGTGAGAGGATGATGTTGCGCCAAGGTGACAGCAAATGGTGGTGGACATAAGAAATTGTACAGAATGGGAGAATCCGTTAAACTAAATGCCGTCTGTGAAAGGGCTAACATTTACAAGATGGGAAGTAGTAATTTGAACCCGCTAGCAAAACCCTACGTACGTGTTAGAACTAAACGGACAGGAATTGTAAGTGAGGAGCAAAAGAAGGTAGTAACAGGCGGAACGCGCTATATACAAATCTGTACATTTAACGGAGGTTTAGGGGATTTATTGGACGGACACACAAAATAAGCACTGTGTTGCAGACGAAGTGGGTGATGTATTTGCGGAAAATCTGACAGAACACGATTGACAGAAAGTCTTTAGTAACCAAGTTGAAGTCGAGTCATGTTCTGGGGAAGGAGAAAGTACAGAAGGTGCAGAATTACAGGAGATTAGTGATGTCAGAGTAGAGGAAATACTAGCATCTATAAATGACGTTGGTGAGGCTACAAGGGAGAGGCAGGAAAATGGTGACCAAATCGGGGTCAGCCAACTAATTGTGGGAAAAAGGGAGCGACAGAAAGGAAAGGGAGAATGACGAAACGCTGGAAAAAATTTGAGTTGTCATTTAGTGAATAGAATAGTATGAGGAAGAAAAGTGATAAGGGTAATTCTGCAAAAATGTGTGTAATTTCTGGAAACAGAGAAGGTTTCGATTGAAGGGAGGCTGTGAACGATTTGTTGGAGGAGGGTTCTGACACCAGCAATGAAAGAAAGATGTTGAGTCAGCCAGTAAGTATTCTGCTAGTGTGTAACGAAGAAGTGCAGTGTTTAGCAGGTAGTGGCAGTGGTTTATGTTGGTTAGAATTGTTGCCAAATAGAAATGAACTTGTAATAATGCCAGTATTGGGGGTGCAGATAATTGTAGCCTCAGAAAAGTTATAATAACGTGTTAAACACGAAGTACTCTTGCCAGTAAAAAAATGGTGTGCAAGTACTCCAAAACGTCCTTATAATCTCTGATCTATGTATAAAAATGCCAATTGGTGTAGATCTCCTTAACCAATATAAAGGGAGATTAAATTTTAATGAAAATACAGTAATTTTTTTAACAAATGGGACATAACTGAACATTTACACTAGTTGTCCATCCAGCGGAAATGTAGAACGTTAATAAAGTTTGATTTATTTAAAGCACTTTAAGAGTTATCAGACATCAAATTTCTGAGGTATTACTTTTCTGCTAGCCCTTACATTCGCAATCTCAAATTTTATTTTCCGATTCGTTTCCGTGCCCTTTATTAAAATACTAATAAATACAATGTCTGTAGTATTATTCCGTTTTATTTGTAGTGCATGTGACACACAAAATGAAAGGAAAAAGCTAAAAAGATTGCATGTAGGGACTCGGCCCCAGGACCCTCGGTTCACCGCTCTGAACTCTCTGTGGTGCGCCAACCGCTGACTGGGAGCTGTGCTGACAGATGACTCATTCCTCGTCCGACCCGCCCCAAAACACCTGCCGTTTGCTGAACGCTTGGCCTTCTGGAGCCCCCATTTATGTCGCATTGGCTTCTGGCCGGGTCCTGCAGAGACCATAAATCTGTAGGGAGCAGGTGAGCTGCCCTTGTGAGTGTAAAGGAAGAGAAGAGACGTCTGTTCGACAGAGAAGGTAGAATAATTTCTGGCGGCAAAAATGAAAACGATTTGGAATTATCCAGTCTTACGCTTTCCCAAATTTTCTCATTTAAGTAAGCATTTGTCACTTCTTGCAATATAAGGGAGATAATTTTCTGCCTTGCACAACAATCCAGCAGACATGCGCGACCCTAAATGAGGAGCATTTGGGTTATCATTTATTTGTCATGTTGCTTTTAGCGCCGGGTGTCTCGAAAGAGATGCTTGGCATGCCCTCGATGCAGCTCCTTTCATTTAAGCAGAGGGGCTGCGTCTTTAAGGGAAGTGGAATCTGTCAGGAAAGAAAGGCGCTCGAAAGCAACTGGCTGTGCGCTATAGTAAGGAACCAACCCTGGCATTTGACTAAACTAAAAATGGGAATCCACTGAAAATCATTATCAACGTTGACGGCGGATGCATTCAAACCACCTCGTCTCCCGAATCCAGGGATTGCTAGCTCAGCGGCTCGGCTCGCAGAACTACCCGGGGTCGGTGGAGAATCGAGGAAAACTGGTTGTTTTACAATAAAATAAAATGCGCAGCAACAAACGATTGAATTCTGACATAGCTTGTTTCTCCTTTACACGTGCATGTTTAGGCATTTGACGCTGCATGGATGAGGACACATCTTTAAGATTTAACTGTGCATGGAATTGCTGGCTTCAGTTGCTGCGGTGTCACAAGAGCAGAAATAGATTTTGTACGAAAGGGTGAGGGAGGGATGAAGGGCGCTGCCGGCTCGGAGGAATTAAAGCAGCGCGCTTTTGGAAACGAACTAACTACAGAATGCACTCTCTCATCCTGTCCCCCCCCCCCCCCAGCCAAAAAATGGTTCCATATCGGAACTGACTTTCATAACTGATACTACCCAGGTGATAAGATTGGGTCACCTTTCGGCATTTTGTCCACTAATGACAGAAAACTGTGCAACATTTTTGAAAGGAATACAGCCATCGCCATTTAAGCGATAGTTTTCTTGATGAAAGCCATTTTTTGGTGACACAGCTGAATCCGAGTGTGTTTTTGTGCACTGATTATAATTTAATGTTATTTTCTATGATATTTACCGCTTCGCTACCTTGTGAATACTGAAATATGGCAACCCCAAAGCTCTACCAGCCTCCGAGTAACGACTCCAGTGCTAACACTGAACTGCTATAGGCAGGTACAAATCTATCTTTGGCCTAACTGACTACTGACAGGGCGTATCCCCCTTTCGTCGTGTGATTGGAAATCAAAATATCTTTCAATTTCAGTACATGGTACCTACGTCGTAAGTACTTTCGTTTGGGTGATAGGGGGGGCCCCCCGGACATTCTGCACCACCCCTTTCCCTTCCTCCTTGCGCCATTTCGTGTAGTTTGTTCTGTTACTGCGGGATGCGTTCCTTTTTTTGTTTACTTTTCGTGCCATTGGGAGCGGCACTCTCCCTTCCCCCCCCCCCCATCCCCCGCCCCACCCCTCCTCACTGTGCGTTTGCGTGTGTGCGTATGTGTGTAGATTACTGCACCCGCGGTCTACGCGTCGCGTATTTCACTAATAACCACGATTTCCCTGGTCTTCGGTTCCATCCTCGCCACTGATTTAATTGTAGAATAAAAACAATCAGCAATGGCGGCCAAAGATTTCCGGCACAAAAAGTCACACTCGTTCCGCCAGCGGCCTTGTCAAAGGGGCCAGAGGGGGGCTGCGAAACTGCTTCAGAAATGTCAAAGAATCAGCAGTGATCAACAGCACGAGGATGCAGGGCGCAATGGAAACCACTTGTGATAGGCGGTAAAACATTTTGTCATTGCAAAAATTTGAAAGAGAAAGTACGTATTTGTTGCAAAAACTTAACTGTGATTTTATTTAAAAAAGCATTATAATCATTGAAAATGGCAGCAAACAAGACAAGGAGAGAAAACGGGAATCTTTACGATCCTTTTTTCTTACTGTGTTTTGTGAGATGGCCTCGCTAGTTCCGGCGAATGCCTGAACTGAGCAAAACTCTTGATTTCTGTGTTCATATATTGTACACCGCATCAGAGACAACACACAGTCGAAACCGGTTGTAACGACGTAGAAGGGACCGACGGTTTACGGTAGTTATAGCTGACAGTAGCACAAACCGGTTTTTTTCTTTGGATTTTAATAATAATTTCACGTCTGTAAATTTCAGGCTGTCTTGGAGTTGACTTTCGGAAAAGCAGCAGAAATACGGTGCACCTACATACAGTTTTTACAATGCGGTATTTGTGGAGAGGGACTGAAGAGGAATTTTTCTTATGTTTGTCCGCTACGTACAGCAATAGAATTCCATCAAAATGCAAAAACCTTCACTAAGTGAAGAAAGAAGAAGCAAAGACGTGAACGGTTCACTCATATTGAAGGTGGTCTTGGACTGAACGAGGTAACGTGTTGAGCACTTTTAGTACTTGCAGTGAGTGCTGTGAGGTAGGGCAGCCAGGAAGGACACACCTCCGCTTCAGTTACTGAATCACAAAATTTAATCAACAGAACCAAAATGGTAAGACAGTATTCCGTACATAAATTACAGGAAGGCCTACACTTGCTCCTATGTTTCTCGTTAAAATGTTCCACTAGAACTGACATGTGATTACATTTTCACGCAATTTGGGTCCATAGATCCTGAGAAATCAGTACCCAAAACCACCACCTCTGGCCGTAATAACGGCCTTGATACGCCTGGGCATTGAGTCAAACAAAGCTTGGATTGCGTGTACAGGTACAGGTGCCCACGCAGCTTCAACGCGATACCACAGTTCATCGAGAGTAGTGACTGACGTGACGAGCCAGTGGCTCGGCCACCATTGACCAGACGTTTTCAGTTGGTGAGAGATCTGGAGAATGTGCGAGGCAGGGCAGCAGTCGAACATTTTCTGTATCCAGAAAGGCCCGTACAGGACCTGCAACATGCGGTCGTGCATTATCCTACTGAAATGTAGGATTTCGCAGGAATTGAAAGCAGGGTAGAGCCACGGGTCGTAACACATCTGAAATGTAACGTAACGTCCACTGCGAACAAGAGGTGACCGAGACGTGTAATCAATGGCACCCCATCATCACGCCAGGTGATACGCCAGTATGGCGATGACGAATACACGCTTCCACTGTGAGTTCACCGCCATGTCGCCAAACACGGATGCGACCATCATGATGCTGTAAACAGAACCTGGATTCATCCGAAAAAATTACGTTTTGGCATTCGTGCACACTGGTTCGTCGTCGAGTACACCGTCGCAGGCGCTCCCGTCTGCCAAGGGTAACCGCAGCCATGGTTTCCGAACTGATAGTCCGTGCTGCTGCAAATGTCATCGAACTGTTCGTGCAGATGGTTGTTGTCTTGCAAACGTCCCCACCTGCTGACTCATGGATCGAGACGTGGCTGCACGATCCTTTACAGCCAGGCGGATAAGATGCCTGTCATCTCGACTGCTAGAGATACGAGGCCGTTGGGATCCAGCACGGCGTTCCGTATTGCCCTCCTGAACCCACCGATTTTCTGCTAACAGTCATAGGATCTCGAGCAACGCGAGCAGCAATGTCGCGATACGATAAACCGCAATCGCGATAGGCTACAATCCGACCTTTATCAAAGTCGGAAACGTGATGGTACGCATTTCTCCTCCTTACACGAGGCATCACAACAACGTTTCAGCAGGGAACGCCGGTCAACTGCTGTTTGTGTATGAGAAATCTGTTGGAAACTTTCCCCATGTCAGCACGTTGTAGATGTCGCCACCCTTGTGTCAATGCTCTGAAAAGCTAATCATTTGCATATCACAGCATCTTCTTCCTGTCGGTTAAATTTCATCTTCGTGTTGTAGCAATTTTAATGGCCAATCGTGTACTTAACACACGTAACCACAAAAGATGAATGAAGAATACCCTATTACTCCATCTCTGTTCTTTGAAAAAACAGCACACATTGGGATTTAATTTTCTAGTTTTCTATGACCGCAGCCAAGTCAGTTGCTTTAACTTTAAATGCAGTACAATAACGCGTACTACAATATACTGTCCTACTTAAGGTAATCTGTTGTATTTGTTTGCTTTTCGCATCTAAGATGTGCGTACGCACTTTGCATTTACGATGTATTCGTTGTGAGGCATAATTTGAAGACAATAATCTGCTGAAATCTAAAGTTCGAAAATAAGCGTTACGTCTACGAATACGCAACAACCAATAACGAACATTGGGCGTTACAGCCGATGTGTTTCCCCGAAACTGGATTAAACATCATACTAAGTGACTTTATAAATATAGCGTTGACACAGGCGGAACCATTAGATTTCGGTGTCACGGCCAACAAGTCGTTAAAAGTGATGTCGCTATGAACAGTCTCGAATGTATGTACACGCAAGGACGTGTGACCTGTAATCGAGAAAGTGGCCTGATAATTCCTCCATTGGCAAAGGATTCCGGATTGGTCAGCCATTCGGATCCCTTTCAGGGGACTGTCTAGGGGGAGGCGACCAAAGGAAAAGGCGGAAAACGATCGAAAGGTTTCCGTTGTATGACCTGGGGCATGAAATGTCTCAAGTTTGAACTTGTGGTAGGGAAGGTGCAAAATCTGAAATGGCAAATGGTAAAGGCTCAATATAGATACAGTGGGGTTCAGTGAAGCGAAATGGGAAGAAGACATGGGTTTCAGTCACACAGGTATACGGCAATATCAACAACGGCAGAAAATGGTACAACGGGAGTAGGATTCGTTATGAAAAGGAAGGTAGGACAGAGTGAATTACTGTGAACCGTTCGGTGACAGGGCAGTTTTCAGGGCTGAAGAGGTGATTCAGTATATAAAGGGGGACGAAAATGTATAATCCGTTCATCATAAGAATAAACATGATTAATTGGCGTTAAATGAAACTTTAAGATATTCTAATATATTAACAGCCATCAACGTTTTTCGTAATCATGCTTTAGCTGCGTAGTTTTTATTTCAAAAATCGTGTACAGTCACTGTCTCTGCAGCGCTCTTAATGAAAATGGCTGAGGCTGCTTTCTGTTCAGATACGCTTAAAGGTCTCTGAGGCTACAGATGCTGCAGTAATGTATAGCTCATTAGCCACTTAGAATGGACATCTCTACAAATGGCAGTGACAGAAAAAAGGTCAAGTAAACCAAAGTCCTAAAACACGTAAGTTATGAGCTATGAACACTTTTTCATGGTCGATACTGTGAAACTAGCAGTAAATAGTTCTTGTATCACTCTTTACAACGTGTCAGTCGTTTTGAATTTCGTTTTTTGCACCTTACGAACACGTCTGTACTAGTGGAGGAGTCACTTGTGTCCTGGAGGCAAAGTTTAATCATGCCCCACCTGAACGTCATTTCCGCATCGTGAGAATTCTGAGGGGCAACGATCAACGTTCGTTGAGTTACTGCCTCTGTTTGCACACACACCTGCAAAACTACCGCCATCTCCGTTGGAAACGATTAGAATAAATATCTGTTGACATCGTGTATCAGCTATGTGTGAGCATTACGGATGCATTTGCAGCCGCGGAGCAGAGGAGTTTTGGAAATGGAAAATATAGTTACAAAATTCTGTGTGTTGCAGTTGTCGGCACAGAAACTTAGGGACGACTCACGACAGATACGCATAGGCAGTCCAGTTACGTTGGATTCCCCGAAAAATTGCAGCTATCTTAGATAAATAAGGGTATACACGAGAACTGCGCAGGGGGAAGTGGCACCTCATCTAGGAATGGTCGCAAGTAAAAGTAGGCCGTCCTGCGAATGAGTTAGGAGGCAAGCTCGCAAATGAGCGAGCCCGTGAAAGCGCAGTAGATAGCTAGAGCGGAAATTTTGCGTCAGTGATGGAATTACAGATGCAGTGCGAAAGGAAAAGTGCGAAAAGGTGGTCTGAAACCATAAGAAAGAGACGACAAAAATTTATGTTTCATTGTTGAAGAGCTTTTCTGCAGCAGCGGGACACAGTGATATCCTTTGTCAGAGTACTGGTTCTTACCAGCGAATGTTACAAAAATTTAACTGAAAACTAAAACAAGGAAAAATTCCCGGGTTTTTCCCGGATCTTCCGGGTCGTATACACCCTGTAATAAAATTCAGTGTACAGTGAGGCCGTATTTTTCGGATGGGCAACACTTGCACTGCCCTCGTGCGCCACGGCGAAGTGAGCGTCCGGCAGGACTGCTTCCCCCCCCCCCCCCCCCCACACCCACTTTCCAGCCCACCACGGTGTTACGGTGGGGCAGCGCGTGTTCGAGCCCCAGTCGGGTCGCGTCGCAATTTGCGTGGCTGCCCCACCTGAACCTGTGAACGTACAGAAGGGCGCGCTGCGCTGCGCCGCGCCACACACGCTATACGCACCTGAATCTGCGCCCAGCCTCACGTACTGCACGTGGTCATCAGTACTGCACATACCTTCCTGTATCTTGAAATACTGCACTGCTTTCGGCTGCGGCCACAGTTACTTTTCTTGTAGCGTTAAAATAACGTATTAAGACTCCTGAATTTCAGAAACACACCCCTTACTCCCACCCTGGAAGGTCACAGTATCGGAAACATTTCTTCACAAATCAAGCACTAGCTGAGAATAAACGTGTATACCGCTTACGAAATGCCCTTCGTACGTCATTACTTTTATCACGGTCTATAACATCTTTCAGTGTGTGCGTGACAGCAAGAGCGGTTCATCTCAACAGATTATGGCGCTGTGTAATGCCTCGTGGCTGATACATACCAATACATATTACTACTTACATATGTGTGTGTATCGTAGAATGGAATTTTGAACATAAAACGTATTATGCTATTGTTCACCTCTTACGCTATTTTGTACATTTAGATCGGGAGATGACTCGTCAATGATCTGAAACTAGCAATCAATAAAGGAGTTTCAGCGATCCTGAACTACGATTTTTATCGACACATTTTAACACAGAAGAGCGAAAACGGTTAACTTTTATGCTGAAAGGTATACATTGCACTGGGTTGGCGCCATCTGCGGCCATAACTAACAGGGTCCACATTTCATTTGCAACTTGGAATGTAAGCTTCATGGCGCATTGGGAGAGTCTAGTTTAGTTTCAGTTGGTGGTCGATTAATAGGCTACCCATTATTATTGTTAGCCCTTTGTCACGGAGAGCAAAGATGTTTCTTCTAAAGGAGGTTTTCTATGAGTTACAGACACCTGAATGAAGCAAAAGTTCTTCCGTGACTATTAGTGGACGAAAAATTATAAAGTCATTTAGAATCAAATTACATAGAACTTCAAGATAATTCGTATAAAGAAGATGTGATGGGCAATGAAGAAACAATCCACACAGGTAACAACACTCCAAATATGCCACAAGATCTAGCAGAGTGCGTCCAGAAGAAGCTCCAAGAATATGTAAAAATGGTTCCGCCATGAAGTCTACAAAAATCAGCGAATAACTGCTGCTGGGAAAGAAATATTTTAGAATCATTCAAAAAATTTTTCGCTCTTGAAAAAGTTGTGAAAATTAGTGACCATACAATTGTATCATCTGAATGCAAAAAAATGAATCTCTTGTTACAGATTCTGGACTATATGCTGTACAGTAACGCTTACTACAATACACTGTCCTACTTGACGTAATCTGTTACCTTTGTTTGCTTTTCACATCTAAGATGTGCGTACTCATTTTGCATTTGACGATGTCTTCGTTGTGATGCTTGATTTGAAACCAACAACCTGCACAAGGAGTTTGAAAATACGCGTTACGTCCATAAAATAGCAACAAAAATGCAGAAAAAAACGAATATTGGACCTTACAGCCGATGCATTTCTCCGAAAATGGAATAAAAATACTTAGTTTTATTCGGTAAGTCGGAAAAAGACGTACTAAGGGAGTTTTTAAATGTAGCGTTCAGATAGGGATTACATGGGACTGTTAGATTTCGGTGCTGTAGCCGAAATACAGCATTCACGTAAGGTTTAGATGGAACCATTAGATTTTGGTGTTATAGGAGACAAGTCGTTAAAAGTTGAGCGCTACAAACGGTCTCGACTGAATTTATCCACAGGACGTGTGGCCTGTAATTGAAAAAGTGGCGTGCCAAAGCGTATCTTCGAAGGTTTTAGGCTTGCAGTTGAATGACCGCGACGAGAAAAATCGAGAAATTGCTGTCAAAGAGACCTTACCGACGATTGCGCCACCCACGCGGCATTCGCGAGCGGAACAGGTGTAAACAGATAATATTTTGAACAGAAATCTTATTGAGAACAGTGTTTTAGTTGGCACTAATGCCCTCTGTGATGATAACCGAAACAAACAGGACCCCTATACCGCCGGTAATTACGGAAGAATTACACTGGTTGCTTTTCAGGGATCGGATGCAGCAGACACCCATGCATTAAATACGAGGGAATTTTTATTCAGTCGAGACGTACTCCGAAGTATCCTACCTACTTCATCGGGAGTACTGTGTCAGAACTTCTCTTCTAAACATAAAGTCTGTTTTGGAAAAGATCAATTCTAAGGGAATCAGTAATTTTCTTGTCATATCTGTTCTGCCACTTAGTACCAAGCTGAATAAATTCCAGATAATGAGCTAGGTAAAAGTTGTGAGCTGCATGTTGCTGCCTTCTGACATGACTAGAACAATGAGAAAACTGTTTTGCTCTGAGGTTAAAACTGACAACATACTGATAATTAGAATACTATTCTGTACTTTGCCGCTCTTTATGTCGAATCTGACATTACTACCGGCAACAGTTTTGACATTTTTTGTGAACAAAGCTTCCACACTTCAGACAGTAGAACGTGATACGTGTCGTACAGGTAAGTACGTCGCTGGATACGCGATAGTCTGTGTGTGGGCGAGACTGGGAAGGCAACACGACTGTACTCAGCTTTAAAGATCATTTCTATAGGGCAGCAGCGGCACATTTACATTGCATGCATTAAGACAATTTCCAGCGTAAAATCAAAGAGAAATAACTGAAAGATAACTGTCATTGTGAAAAATGAAAGCAATAAATAATGAGCGTATGGCACAGGTGGCTGGGGCGGTTCGGCCGCCGCTCCGCAAGTTCTTTAAAGCCACTACGGCGACTTGCAAGTGAATGAGGACAAAATGACGATGAAAGACACACAACACCCAGTCATCTCGACGCAGAGAAAATACCTGACACTGCCGGTAATCGAACCCGGGACCCCGCGCGCAGGAAGCGAGAACGCTACCGCAAGACCACGAGCCGCGGACAACATGAAAGTGAGATTGCGACATACGAAGTTACTTACTTAACAATACAACACTCACAACCACGTACGACATTATCAGTGCCATTGCGGACAATCTCTCACACACACACACACACACACACACACACACACACACGCCCTGCTATAGGAAAGCAAATGTCCCAGAAGTGGCGGGGCAGCGGCTCTGACGTCACGTGACACTCCCCCCCTCCCCCTTTCGTAACGGCCGCAACGAACGCTGCATGCCGTGGCCTTTGTGTAGTGCTTCGTTTAAGTTTCGTATTTTATTTTTTCCAAGAAGCGAGCACGGTCAGCGCTTCCTGCTACAGAACGCTGCATTCCGAGTAAACAACTCCGTCCTCCACTTGCCTCTACGTCCGCTCAGCATTGCTGAGTAACGACACGGCTGAGATTGTAAGCCCCTGTCTCAATACCTGAGGCCCTACATTGCAGTTTAACGCGAACAATACTTTGCGCAGTCCACCTTATTTCTGGACAGTACAGAAATCACCTGCACCACGCCATACGTGTAGACGGGATACGATCGTCAAGACTCGAGCAAATTATAGGTTCAGAATGTATCCTTACAAACACTTTACTGTCATTTCCAGCATTACAAGCGTTTTTAACTCTAAATCGTCTCCGCTTGTATTTTCCAAAGTTATTTTGATTTCAGTCTTACAGAGAAGCTTATATGTAGCAAGTTTTTAACGTAATTAATTCGTATGAGCTGGCCATTCAGAACATTTTATAGATTCCATTGACTGTTGGCTGCCCTGGTATTTATCCGAGTGCTCGAACTTTTCTGTCTGCTCACTAGGGCTGCGCCAACTACGATGGCTTGAACGGTTGTTCTGCGGCAGCAGTTTTTGTAGCAACCGGTAGTTATTTTTAACAGTTCGTAATGCGCGGGCGTTATCTGGGCTGTGATTGGCTGATGCCGAACAGACTCAGCAGTCGCCATATTCGGTTTTTATACTACCGGAGCACTGGTGCCACATTTAGTGGCTTTGTATCGAAACTTACGTGCAAAGAAAAAAATCAACCGAACACTCCGTTACCTGTGCGGTTTCCCACAATGTAACAAGGCGACATATCGGTATACACACGCCTGCAAGCTGCAGTAACTTCAGGGTCAAATACCAAGTTTGATTTCTGCCGCTTCAACTTAACTACAGTGTGGGTCACCAAACACAACTGTTTACGTCATAGTAGTTTTGTTTAGTCCTATCTGGAAAGTTTCGTTCGACAAAAACTTCGTTAATAAAGCTTTGCATGAACTTATAAAAACTGCGCCATTTGTCATGTGAAGACTGCGTACTGCATCTAACTGTGAGAACAGACACGGCTGCACCTGCTATTATACTTTCTTCGAGGTTTCCTCAGTGACCTCTGCACATGTTGGGACAGTATTTGACTGCCGTGTCGGCTGCTGAGTCCTGACTGCACTGGACCGATGGAAGGGGCCGTGGGTTCTCTTCCGCTCAGAAATCCGTGCCTCGCCGTGGTGTGTAGGAATACGGGGTGCAGGAGGCCCTGCAGTATCTGTTAGGCCACACAGGACGCGCATAGGAATTTTTTTTTTGTTGCATTTTTGGTTATCATTCACTATCGTTGTTGGTCTGAGTATTTACCTTTGCTGCCATTCGTTCACACCCGATGATTAACCTTCCCGGGTTCGATTCCCGGCGGGGTCAGGGATTTTTTCTGCCTCGTGATGACGGTGTTGTGTTACGTCCTTAGGTTAGTTAGGTTTAAGTAGTTCTAAGTTCTAGGGGACTGATGACCATAGATGTTAAGTCCCATAGTGCTCATAGCCATTTGATGATTAACTGCTGATAAAGATGTCATTAATAAAAAATTAAAAATCGATTCCCTCATCCTCATTTCAAGTAAGAATTCCTCCCTAATTAATTGGTTCCACGTAAGTACATAATTAAATTGTGTACCACAAAGGAGTAATATGGCTGCGATACAAGGAGGCATATATTTATTTATGAACGTAATCGTAGATTGCTTACGGAAAGATTCCGGATAATAAAGTACACATGCATGTTCTGGCATTAAAAGTCAGTACATTGAGTGTCGGCACTGAGTGGTCAGCAGGTACCGAAGTGCTGGTACTTTCTGCGAAAGAAATATTACGCGCAGCCGTGACTAATAGTAAGGGCACCGAAGTACATGGATTGTAAACATTGTCGGGGGTGTTCTTGGAGGCAGATGATGAGTACAAATATTTTCTACGTCATTCAAAGAATTCGTAAATATAATTTGCTGAACCGATCTGGGTAAAAATTTAAAAAACATTTTTGGCATTATATAAAACCAGGAAGCGGATCTAAGCCGTAAGTTGAGTCGCTCAGTGACATTACTGCCACAGAAAGGGAAGACGACGGACAGAAGGCGAAATACAGAGCTACCATAAATCATTTGTTTCCAGAATTCTAAATTTTCCGAAACATTACATGTACAAATATGGTTCGAGCACGAATATAACGGCGGCAAACACAGTGAGTTTAAACTGTGCCTACCACCTGACATTAAGAATGCAGCGCCTTGCCAAAATGCCGACAAAGCGAGAGCAGAGTTTTCGTGTGTTGGAATTTGCGAAATATTTGATCAAATGTGGCAGCTGCAACCGCTGTGTGGGGGTGAGCGAAATTTTCGTAAGCAGTCCTAACAGCAGCCACAAGCCACGGACTCCAAATACCGGAGGAAAGTTGTGGAAGGTAATGCGTCGGTGGTTACGGTTCGAACCATACCGTCTGCATCGCGTGCAACGATTGAATGCCGCAACAGCAGACACACGGGCCGGAGGCGACTTCAGATTTGCGCCACAAGGCAGGGAGGGAGCAGTCCAAGATGGACATTCCGCCTCCATGGCGACATTGAGAGACGTCACCACAAAGACGTCCACAACGACCAAAAATAATCGGGCAGCGGGTTTCGTTAACGTACGGTGGAAGATGTGGCGAATGTTCTGATTGCATAATAAATGCCCACAGTTGTGGAATTATGACACAGACTAGTTTTTCAATGGAACTTCGTAACTTTCCTGTACCACTGTAAGGAGACTCGGGTGCTGCCAGTGTGTGTTTGCTGTTGCGGCCGTCACATCGAGCGCTCAGAACGACGACGTGGACGGCAGATATACGCAATAAACAGACTCCGGATAGACACCTGTGCACGTTGAATTTCTTCTGGACTTCAGCAGTTAAGGGCCGTGTCACATAACACACGTGTTGGCAGCGTTATCTCGTAGACTTGTTTTAATTTGTCCGTTGACCTTTCTTGAAAACAGCAATTTTTTCAATCGCTTGGTACTACTCATCGTTCCAGCGGTCTGCGATAAACAGCTTCTGTGAAGGGAGCAAGTTCTTTCTCAAAATTTGTGCAGAATCTTGAAGGTACCTCACCCAGTGCAGATGCCTTTCCACTGTTTAGTGTTTTTAGGTGGTTTTATGTTCCGCAACCACTTCACATCTGCCATTATTTCGGCGTTAGTGCGAAAACAGATGAGTTCAAATGGTTCAAATGGCTCTGAGCACTGGGACTCAACTTCTGAGGTCATCAGTCCCCTACAACTTAGAACTACTTAAACCTAACTAAGCTAAGGACATGGGACATACTTAAACCTAACTAAGCTAAGGACATGGGACAGAGTCAGGCCCGAGGCAGGACTCGAACCTGCGACCGTAGCGGTCGCGCGGTTCCAGACTGTAGCGCCTAGAACCGCTCGGCCACCCCGGCCGGCAGATTATCTTCGACCGTGAAGTAACTTCGGAAAACAGTATAAACGATTAATTCGTTATCAGAGATCCATATTTTACGAAGTACCGCGTGTACACATAGGATCCGTGCTTGAATAGAAGCATAAACCCACCAAGTTTACATTTTGCACACTACAAATCTTGTGTGAGGGACTTCTGACACGAAACACACAACAGCGGTAGTAAAGTTCGTTCCGCACCTCGCGTAGCAACACGCTGTCAGCGGCCAGCACAGAAACACTGACGCCTTCTCTTGAGCTCTGGCAGTAGGGGTGGGAAAACGCGGTCCCCTGACGGACCCCCTAAGGAGGAAGCCACCTTTTCCTATAGATGCAACGTTGCTTCGTCACTGAAGTTCAGCACGGGGGCGACATGTTAATCCTCCAGTGCTGCCTCCATTGTGGCGCGGATCTGAAGGCTCCGGCCGCAACCTTCCGCTTTTAATCGTCGTGCGAAGTGTTACCGCCGACGCATCATCTTCCCAACACTTTGCTGCTGTATTTCGAGTTCGCGGCTTGTGCCTGCTGTTGACTTATTTGGACTGCGTACAAAAATCTCGTTCACTCCCGTCCACGGTTGTAGCTGCCACATTTGTTCAAATATTTTTTGTATTCCAGCAAAGGAAAACTCTTCCGTCGCCTTGTCGACATTTAGTAAAGGCAGCGCATTCGTACAGTGGGGTGGTCGGTACAGTTTAAACTCGCCGAGTCTGAGTTTATATCCACCCATCAGTCGTATCTGTAGTTGTCATACTTTGTAAATTTAGAATTCTGGAAACGAGTGAATCATTTATGGTAGTCCTGTATTTCGCCTTCTGTTTGTCGTCTTCCGTTTCCGTACCGGTGTGGTCACTAAGCGACCGAACTCATGATTTCGATCCACTTGCTAATTTTATGTACGGCCAAAAGTTCTCTTAACTGTTAGACAGGTTGGCAATACTGTATTTACAAGTCCTTAGACTAATATAGATAATATTTGCACGCATAACCTGCTTCCAAGAATGCACGTGACAATGTTATCAAAGTACTTCTGTGCGTGTCCAATTAATCACTGCAGCGCCTAATATTTCCATTCACAGAATGTACTAGCACTTCTGCACTAACTGACCACACAGCGCCAAAACTACGTACTGACTTCAGTGCTCGTACCTATACTGCGTACATTACCATCTGCCATCTTGCCGTAAGGAATCAACGATTACGTACGTGAATGTATCGGAACTATATTACTCCTTTCCGGAACACTATTTATTAAGTACGTACATCCAATTCAACGCAATTTCGCTCCTGACTAACGTACTCTTAGACAAAGACGCAGGCATCATTAATAGGCAGCGTGTGTTTGAACTCTAAAATTAATGTCTAGAACTTCATTCAGTGCAAAGTACGAAAAATAAATACACCAATGGCTTTACTCTTCCTGCAAAATAAAGCTCAGTAGTTTATATATCATAGTGTTTTCTAGAACGTATGGTGACCTATCATTGTCGCTATTCATTGTTGTTCACGTCCTACTGACACTTAAGTTTACTTATAGTATCAGTGACGGATGGATCCTTTCTTTAGCTGAAATTTAGATTACAACATACGAAGTGCGACAGTAACTGATCCGAAGTTCTTTAAAGAGCAGATGGACCTCTACAATAGCGTAGACTTTTACACATATACATAATTTTCGTTTCCACTCACGAATGATTCTGCGTCTCGTTTATTTATTCTTCACTGAAAACATACTGAATCTGTAGTTTAGTTCACTGTTGACTTCCATCTAGAAGTGTGGTGTCCGAACACGAAGCTCCGAAGTACCAGTTTGCATGGAAAATTTTTCTCGATAATTTCACATCTCCAGAGAAAAACCGATTGTGAAGGGACTTTTCCTGAATGCGATTTTCACTCTGCAACGGAGTGTACGCTGATACGAAACTTCCTGGCAGATAATACTGTGTGCCGGACCGAGACTCGAACTCGGGACCTTTGCCTTTCGCGGGCAAGTGCTCCAACAGAAGATCGCGAGTTCGAGTCTCGGTCCGGCACACAGTTTTAATCTGCCAGGAACTTTCGATTGCGAGGATTAGAGATTTTGTACAGAAACGAATTTTCTTTTAAATGGCGGTTAACACAAGAACTGGGTGTCTTCAGTTTTAGAAACGTTCAGTCATAAATAAAGCAATTGAACAAAAGCAATGTGTTGATAGCAGACTTTCTTTTATAGAAAGTTTGGAAAAAGCATTCTTTACACCAATTGCTTCATATTCAATTAACTAATTAAACCAAACAAGCAATAAGCCTCCTAATTCAGGCGATAGCAAGGAAAGGTGTTTGTATCTTCTATCGAACCGCTTTTTCGCAATAAAGAACAGCGGTAATGGTTTATTTCCTATTGTACTTCGACGAAATACCAACAGTGTTTGTCGGTATTTTGCGTGGTAATTCAGAGTCCTCCAGGAGTTGTGTTGAACGACGAGCTGCCGACACGGTAGCTCAGCGTGCTCGGTCAGAGGGTCGGCTGCCCTCTGCAGTGAAAAACTGAGCGAGCCTGAGCGGGTGTCATCCGACGTCCGCCCCGAACAAATTCAACGAACAATACACAACAAAATGAGAAAAAAGAAAAAATTGTTAGCGTAATGGTTAAGGTGTCCGACTGTTAATCGATAAGTTCAGAGTTCAAATCTTGTTGGTTGCTTGATATTTTCTTTATTTAGAAACAATATCGAAATGTCTTACTTCATGCATTTTATTCGTTTGAATGTAATTTTTTGAAATTTCTGGTGCTCTGTCTCTTCATTATAATCAAAAGTTTTCGGTTTTTCTAATTTTTTCCTCCAATATTTCTTTTCACAGCAATTAAAAACAATGAAAAGGCACACATACAGTATTCAAGTTATCTGTTTTGATTGTATATCTTCTCTTCCGCACCCGCTGTTTTACTATTCATACTGAGGTATATTCTTTTGCGACAGTATTAAAAGTATTATTTAGAGCAGAATTTCGGCTCGTACGTTGCCGAGCTACTTGATTGTCTAACTCAATTCTTTGCTTCGCTGCTTTGAAACATCATATTCAATGTTTTCGTCGACTGATCGATGTTTTAAGTATTTGCAGTCCGTTGGGACAAACACAAATTGTTGGGGCACTGCACCTCACTGATAATATATTTTAGTTTCTATGTTTTATTACGTTCACAATTCAGTTTTGTATGCTTCGCCAACTTTGTTTTAATCAGAACGTTTTAGAAAAACGCGAAATGACTGGTATAAATAAAAGTTTTATTACAGTCGCTAAAGATGGAATATTTCCCAATTTATAAACACTGTTAATGTTATAAAGGGTGTTCATTTTAACTGGGGACATTGAAAACTCTTGAAAACGACAGAGCCAAAAGAAATCCTAATGAAAATTAGTTCCTCTCTAAAGGGGGCATCCAATTCTAACAAATTTGATCACAAATTCGTCGGATTTTGTATCATTGGATGACTTCGATGAATAGATACTTAAAAATATTGGATTCAAAGATGTACATACAAATGACGAAAGAAAGTGTTTCATGGAACGTAGTGATATCGCTGGTTCAAGGGCACAGTTTGTAACACGTATTATTGAAGTAAGAAAATCAGGGAATAAGAACATTTTTTTCTTGGACGAAACATTGGTAAACCAAAATCACACAAGAAAAGCGTGTTGGAAAATGAGTGATGGTTCGGGTGGGTTTAAAGTACCAGTTGGTGAAGGTGGACGAATAATTGTGCTTCACGCTGGTTCTGCTTCCGGAATCATTCCAGAAAGCAAATTAGTGTTACGGGCAAAAAAGAGCAATTCAGTGGATTATCAGTCCGAAATGAACTCAGAGACATTTAAATTGTGGTTTAGGAATCAGTTTTTCCGTTACTTGCCTGCAAACTCGGTGATTGTAATGGACATGCGAGTTATCACTCCGCTGTTGACAAGACACCCACAACAAGTACAAAAAAGCCGATATGTTGTGGCTTGCAAGTAAAAACATACCACATACTGCAAACCAAACTCGCGCCGAAATGATGGAATTTTAGCGCTCCATAAGCCTCGCACAAAAGTTTATGAAATCTATTGTATTGTTCAGGAACATGGACATATAGTTTTGCGTTTGCCACCGTGTCATTGTCACTACAATCTGATAGTGTTAATTTGGGCACAAGTGAAAGGGTATGCCACAGAACGAAAAGTGACATTTAAAATTGCCGATACAGAAAAAGGCTTTTGCACGAAGCACATGACAATTACTCCTTCAGCGTGGGCTGAATGTGTTCAGCATGCACAAAGGCTACAGGAGGAGGACATGGAAAGGGAAATTGTAATTGACAAGCTGCTTGAACGCATCGCCATCACTCTAAGACCTGATGATTCGGAACGCGACACTGACTACAGCGATGCAGATGACAATCGCAGCGATTGACAACAATGAAAGGTAAGGCACATACACAATAATACCTTCTTTCTTGTTTTTGTTACACAGTCGCTGTTTTACAATGGTATTGAAATATATTCCTCTTCTGCAACTGTAATAAGCGTCTTATTTAGACCAGACGCGTTTTTCTCTTTTGAAGCATCTTCAGTGGACAGTATTTTGTCTCCTCCATTGCTAAGTCACCTTTCGTAGTTTTGCGCTGCGGTAACACAATATTCAACGTTTGTGTCGGCTGATCAAAATTTATATTTGACATAGCTCAGAGCACTTCACTGATAAGTCCTAATGGTTTTGTAAGTCCAAAGTTTTGTTTAATGTATTTTGTCTACTTCCTTTTGATTGATTGAAGTGACTTAACATAAAGCCAAACGCCCGGTGTAAACAAAACTTTTATTACAGTCGCGGAAGACGGAATATTTCTCAATATTACATACGACACCTAACTGGTACTTAAATTAAGTGAGATATTGTTATACAGTAAATTTTATACGAAATTTAGGTATCTTGTCTAGATTTCATTCCCAACATTGTGGCAACTAAAATCGACCATACGGAAAGTATACGCTATGGACTTTTACCTCTGCAAACTGTTCAAAATTTTGTGCAATGGTTTACTAAATGTAATGCTGCACAATAACTGCGTTGAACATGGAAACAAAATTAAGTCATTTATGGGGGGAAGGTATCAGTCAAGAACATGTGTAAAAATCAAATTTTTGGGTCCAACATTTTTTGTGAAATCGAATGATAAGTGTGTCAAAGCAGTGGGAACACCGTGTGTCAGCACAGGCGACCAGCGCAGTGATGACAAAATCGCGCACAGCGCGGAATGCGGGGAGCACGTCTCTGTAGCAGCGGAAGGGTTAATGCGGCCGTGGTGGCTTTACTTCATAAACTGCGCGCTCCCCCTAAACGTAAGTTTGCGAACTATACTATACTATGGCGCTGTTTCTGTTGGCGCGTGCGTCGTTTGCAACTGGCAACGCAGCAATCTCCCGCGTCTGCGCGGGCATGCACGAGCCGCCAAGATAAAAGAATTGAACTACAGTTTCAACAATGTTTACTGTCGGCAATGTAGCGATAGAAAGAGAGCTTCAGTGCACTATTATTTCCACTATATTGTTTCTAGAATCAACATGACTGTTATACTGAAGGCCATTAGTAATCAATGTGTGTTGCCACTGCATATTGGAAAGCACGTTTCGTTGTAACATCAGCAGTAAAAAGTTCAACTCTATTATTTATTGTATTATTCAGAAGCCATACTGATCGTTACCGATAACTCGCGTCGTAAGTATGCGCGGGAATATTCTTCAGATCCAACGAAAATTTGAAAGCACGCGAAAAAGGGTAACTTAATAGTGAGACGCAATAAAACAGAGCAAACGAAACAAAACCGTGGACGGAACAGCCCGATCTGTACTGTAGACTTGGCCGCTGTTTCTATGTTTCGGTACAGTGTATCGATACGTGGAACTGTTTCAGTGTTTCGAAACGGCTGTGGTTCTGTGTTTCCAAACAGTGGTGTTTCATTCTGCCCTGTCTCGAACAACGGAACCAGATTCGATCTCGAGCCAGAGACAAAAACTGTATCGTTGTTTCAGAATAACGCTGTTTCCCTCCACTTAAGCGTGGAACGGACTAATTGTATAGAAACAGTGATGTTTAATTCCGCTCTGTGTCGGATGAGATTCGGGCACAGATACTGAAACACACATAGCGTATCACTTCATGAAACTCTTTCAAGAGTGTCGAAATCTTTTTCACGAACAACAGCATGAAGCTTAAGACTTCCGAAAATAAAACTTCGTTTCTAGCTGACTGCCCGATTCCGAAATGGCGGAATATCTACTTTATAAACACTAACCAAACAATAAAATAACGCACACTACTCACATTCAAAATAAAAAATGTGTGAAAATCATTCAGTTAAATTACACATCTTTTATAACATACGCTTCTCTGTTCATTTACACTAATGATATCGAAAAACGCAAGTAAGCCTACAATATATTCGATAAAAAAGGCGTGGAGTGGCAGTTTTAAGACGTATACGTAAATCAGATGTAGGTATAACTGCAAGCAAGCTGCTTGATGTATCAGTGGTGGTGTTCTGGTGAACGGGAAGGGCTGGGAAGCGGGGTGAATTTATATAGTAATGGTTCGAAACACCTTGAGGGACAAAAATTTTTCCCCTTATATATTCGAATTACGTGGCGTTATTTGTGAGTATAGTTAATGTGCCTATTCTCCACAATGATTTCCTTTGTGTGCATGGAAACTAGCTGGATGGGTTTATTACCCGTACTAACGGAATGTGGGAATCCCAGAAACGTATCCCTTCTTTCTGCAGTTTGCTCCCGCCTCCAGTTCCGTTCGTGGTGGTTCTACTGTCTTCAGCTATGGCGGTATGAAGCACTGTGGGGGATTATTTTAAGAGGATGAATCCTGAGGAAACGTTCGGCAGTGTTGTCGTTTAATTGTTCAACCTCTTGCTTAAACATACTTTTGGGACATTAGCATCCAACAGTCAATTTAAGTGAAACTCTGTCGAAACCAGTTTTTATGAATCTGGAAAGTGACGAAGCCAGTTAAACTTCCACAGCAATTGTTCAGGAATCTGCCGATTCAGTTCTGGGCAGGTGTGGTACACAGAGATGGCTGGATTTGCAATAAGAGCAGTACCTTCATCCAAACGAGCCAAAATAGACGAATAGATGTTGAGACGTGTTGTTAAAGAATAGTTGAGAGTGAAGAGTTTAGAAAAATGACTTATTTATAAATGAAAACTATTTACCCCCCAGTAGAAAAACCGTCTCCAACAGTTTACTCTCTCAAGTGTTCGACAACACCCTAACACGAGTACGAGCTGCAGTGCAAGCTACATCCTACATCTGCATTACGACTGATAGACGGACGTCTGTGAACAAACTTCATTAATGAAAACTGCAATCTTAAGTCATATTTCATATCTAGTTGTAAATTCCATAACAAGCATACAGCTGAAAACATTTCCAGTGAATTACAAAATGTGATATCAGCTTTCGGTATTACCGATAAAATTATAGCTTGCACTACAGATCTGGTGGAGGCTGTGATGATGTGCAAGTGGTGGCACGTACCTTGTCTTGCACATACACTGAATTTAACTGTGGAAATAAGCCTTGAACCAATTACTGAGACAAGAGCAAAAGTAAAGTCAGTAACGGAATTTTTCAAAATAAGTCCTCAAGCACTTGAGAAATTACACAATATTCGGAAGCAAATGGGCGTCCCTATTTTAACAACGAAACAAGATTGCCCTACGAGATGGAAGTCCTTGTATGAAATGTTTGACAGGCTTTTGAAAATCAAATAGCCTTTACACCCTCGCCATCTTCAGTGCGGATTTACAAACAAAACTGTCCAACGGTCAGGTATTTAAAAATCTTGTGAAATACTATCTCCTTTTGTGCAAGTCACAACAGAAATTAGCAGCGAAAGAAATGTAACCGTGCCAAAAGTTGTCTTATTAAGCAAACGTTTACAAAGTCACTGTCAGACCTAAAAATCAGATTAGAGCAACGAGGCCATTAATACAGGAACTGCTAAACTTGAGGATGGAATCTGTACCTGCCTGTAGGAATTATTTAAATCTTAGGCTGGATTTTATACTTCAAGGAAACATACCGATCTCTGCATTTCAGTTACCTTGAAATGTTTTAACATGTTTTCCAGTTCTATCAGGTTACATATTATGAGCTGTACCCAGCTAACTAATGTTTGATGAAAAACTGCCATATTTGACCATTGCGTTATATGCTCCAGTCTGTTATGGCAAATTTTTGATCTGTGTGGGTCAGTCACTTTGCAGGCCTGCTCTGTGAGAGAAACAATGGTAAATTTAACTGTAAGAAAAGAGTGAGTGGCACACTCATAAATGTTATTTCAGTGCGTCGCTTCCCAGAACGCTATCTCAATAAATTACATCTCATGATATGCCTTTTCAAGAGCCCATACAGATTTTCACTCATAAAACTATCAAAATTAGGAGCTACAATACAGGGAAATGAGTTTGGGGAAATCTGCAATGTCAAACATACCGACTCTGTCCTCAGCCAGTTGGAAAGTATAAAAGTCACACGACACGAAAGCAGCGCATTTGCTGCAGGAAATATAAAACTGTCAAGACACCTAAGTGAAAGTTTCATATTTTCTGCGATTTAATTAGCACTCTCACATCTCATTTGTGTTTATACGGAAATATTTATACAGTACACATTCAAGATGACATAATGTTAGGTCAGCACGACTACAAAACACAAATTGTTTCGAAACTGCGTATCGAAACATTACATTGTATTGTTTTATTTGTTTCGAAACAGGTAGGTGTTTCAGTCCGCCCACCCCTGCTGTACTCGCCTGGGACGTGGGGACTCCCCGGGGCGCCGTGCTCACGTGTCAGACGCGTGCGGGGCTGGCTGGCTGCACCGACGCCTCTTCGTGCAGAGGCTGCGCGCGTCTTGTCCAACATTAAATGGCTCTGAGCACTGGAGGGCTTAACAGCTTATTAAGTCCCCTAGAACTTAGACCTACTTAAACCTAACTAACCTAAGGACAGCACACACGTCCGTGCCCGAGGCAGGATTCGAACCTGCGACCGTAGCGGTCACGCGGTTCCAGAGTGAAGCGCCCAGAACCGCACGGCCACACCTGCCGGCGTGCCTTTACACTAGGGACGAACGGCGCCCACTAGTGAAAAATAGTGCCGATTCCAACTCATTTCGCTCCATGACATCAAAATGGGCATGGAACACTCTTCGAAATCTAACATGCGTAAAATACGTGCCGCAGCAAAATTTCTTGTTACTATAACATTGCATTTCTTTGGCTCCAGTAACTTACAACGATACTGTAGCCTGTCGGGCTAGCCTAGACCTCGGACTATGCAACAGATGACTTTTCCACCACAGCATACATTACAAAAAATAATATGGGAGCCATGAGAACATCACTGCGTTCTGTTGTGTCCGTAAGTGTGTGTGACGTCACACATCACATCATTACGCCACGAGTCAATGTCGAAGTCCGGTATCAGCAGCTGCGACCTACTCCAGACAGCCGCCTGTACTGAACATACGGGTATTTACAGAACGTACCGAGAGTTGGTGCTCTAACAGAAATGAAACACGACGGAAGTCAGGCAACTGTAGATTCCTTTTAACTGACTGAGTACTGAGTGGTTTATGACCAAACGGGCCACACAGGCGGCAGCGAAATTGTCGCCAATCGCTTTTTTCTTCGACAGAGGCGGCTGGTCTGAAGTAAAATGCACCTACTCGCCGATGTCCACTGTGGTCTGTAATTATCGTATGGCAACGCAACTTGGTAGATGTGCTAACGCGTTAATGCGATACCAGTCTGAGCTGGAAAAAATTTGTTCCAGTTTTGGATACCAGGTGCGAATCTCTCGCTGTGCAACATCTCGCCGAAGTCTCCGGTGCTCACACTGAACGAATTGTGCAAATGGCGGTTAGTAATAAAATCAAAATTCTGCCTTTCTCAACTTGTTCCCCCTTCCTGCCCACGTTCCGTTCCCAATCCATTAACTTATGGAGACATTTCCAAGTCCACTTGGTGGCAAGAATTGGAAATAATTTCTTTCCGGTGTAAATCCGTTCCCCATTGACGCATCAGTATAGCTACCGAGGTTCGCGGCCCTACGACAGCTGACGGCCCACGCCAGACCTCCGCGGCTGTCTGGACGTGAGTGTGGCCAGCCAGTGGGGGAGCCCCGCCACTCCCTGTGGGGGAGCCCCGCCACTGCCTCAGCCTCGCGTCAGGGCGCTGCCTCGCCACCGTCTCCACTGCCGGCCCAAGTACCGTGTCAAGCACCGCACTGAGGAAAGTTACGCAACTGTCACACACTTTGCCCGTGGACAAAACAGCTAAAGAATTAGAAGCACCAAGAAACACTGTACACACTCTTAAGACGTAAGTGATCTTAGTCCCCTATTACGGGCAATCGATGTGTGACTCAAAGCGTGGATTCCACACATTCGCGAGTAACTGGCGGCCTTTTTATGAAATTGTTTTTCTGCTGCGGCTACTGTTCATCCGTCAACGTCACATTTCCCCACACTTCGACACAACTAATCTCGCTACACACGAGACGTTTTGGAGAGGTCTTTTAATACGGTGTGCATCAATTGCATTGCATATTTTCTGATAGACCAGTATAAATACGAAAACCACCACACAAACTTCAACGTCAAAAGAGTGAAAGCAATTTGGAACACCGATATCGGGGTAATTATTATTCACAGAATTCGTGCGACTTTTATCAAATCATCCTGTCCCTGCGACAGGGAAGAAAACTTAACTTCGAAAACCGGTACATCAACACACCGATTGTCAAAATTGAAAATTATATAGTTGTGGTACTCAAATTTGCGTTTTGTGGCGATGTGGACTCTAACTGATACACATTTTCAGCACTGCGTCAGTAAGACGTTAGTGCCAGCCCGTAATTCCGAAACAGACTTAACGTAGATAATGGGTAAGGCTTCATGAACAGTAAGTGGCTAAACGAAGTATTTACTATAGGTTTCAGTCAAATATAATTAGCAAATCTCTCTACAAATGTTACCATTCTGACGTCATTCACTCTTCTGACGGAAAGTGACAACATAAACCTACCTCCACGTTCGATACTATTGCACTGGAAATGAGAAATTAAGTCTCTACTCTACCGTCGTCAATAGCCTGCACACAAAAATTTACACTGCACTTTAAGTCGTGTCATTTGAACCTCAAGTACAGAAGTTGGTGACAGTTCACAATCGGTAATATTCATTCTTTCGTCACTTACGATGCGACTGATGCGCAAGCACGACAAGCCACGCAGAACACGACGCGTCTCAGAGAGATCGCCGATGCGCTGCTTTGTCGGCACACCAGGCCCTCTTACCAGACAAATATTAACACGAGAACGGGCAGACGAAGCGCTGCACCGTCGTGTAGTGCAGAAAAATTGTGGTGTGTTATCGCTTCCCTTTCATTAGTAATCTCATACTAGGAGACGTGACGTCACAGAACGATAAACAACAATACGAAAGGTTTACTTCAAGAGGCACAAAACATTACGATAAATTCTCAAGAATTCGCCAACTACTAATCAAATCTCAGCCTCAGTCTAACCAGGATATTAAGCAAAGCAACAGATCGCTCGCGCATCGCAATCTCAACTTCACAGAATCGTGAAAGTAGTGAAATGAACGCGAGTGCTCCGTTTCACGGCCAGAAGCACGTCGGCAAGGCGCCACCTGTTGTGATCCGCGAGTAGATTACACAGTATTCGGAATGCCCATGCACAAAACAACTTCCGACGTCTGATTACTTTCCAGACGATTTAACGTGTGTATTACTTAATGTTAAGCCTGTAGGCGAGAAAAAGTTAGGGACGGTTTGAAATTATTCTTATCGTGTTTTCGAAGTCGCCAAAACAAAAGCCAGTTTTTCGTACGGCTAAACGTGTGACGTCATAACTGTACGACGATGTTAATTTTGCCGACACTTTGTATGGTGTGTGTGGACAGTCTGCAAACTGTTGGTAATATAGAGTCAGTTGCAATGAAGTAATAAACTAAAACGTTAAGTCTCATGCGGAAGGTGACTGCATGAGCGGCGAATATGTGTTAATTAACGTATATGTGTGTGTGTGTGTGGGGGGGGGGGTTACCGAGAAATATCTTAAGTGTTTTAAATGTCGTCCGGAGTTTATTGCAAATCGCTAACTGCCGTCATTCTGGAAGACTGGCTGAATGACGTCCGCGTATTTCAGCGCCATGAAATACGTCACCTCGAGACACGCCAAGTTACCAACTGTGATAGTTATGTTACTGTGTGGACCCCGTAATGTCAGATTATACCTCTGAATGAGTACGGTAGGACAACATTTTAGATGTTTAAAGTCGGCAAAAGTAAGCGAAATATTGAAAAACAAATTTTTGTCATCCGTGCAAACCGCTAGATAGGCAACCTGTAACCAACCTCCAGTTCCAGGCAAGCGGTCCAGTGTTACAGACAACCACGGCTGCTGGAACCAGTGGCAGAAGACGCCGTGTCGCCATAAAACTCACCCAGTCACAAGTGCCGAACTTCATGCTTTTCGAAAACTTGCGTCCTACGAACATAATAACGCGAGGTTTTCATATTAAATACCTTTGGTACGAAAATTCTGGAGAAATCTACACTGCCACATCGAAACACTAGCCGACTGAATGTGGCGGTATTTTCCATCCGTTCTACCTTATTCTTGATCAAGTTTTCACCGGTTAAAAGGCTCGAGCAAGGCGATAAATAACGAGCAATAAATTAATGAACACTCAAAGCAGTAATTTAACACCCTGTTCGCGACCCCTTTGTTCGTAGCCATCGCGATTTTTAAAAGTAAGACAATATATTAGACAAGAGCAGTTCCTTGACGTTGCCTTCGTAAGTTACGCGACAAACCACACAAAAGCGTGCAGAACATCGGCAGCGTCCGGAAATTCCAGTAGCCAGCTGGCCGCCTTACCTTTGTCAGGTCGCACGCTCCTGTCCTCTCGGCCGCTCCCTCAACAGTCAACTGTGAACTGGGCCGCACAGACAGCCGGGGCGCGCGGCTGCCCCCACCCAGCTCTGACGTCACGGGGCGGCGTTGCCAGGCAGGCGAGGGAACGGCTGCGGCAGGGCGGGCGAGGCGTCGACGTCGGTGTCGGCACCGCTGGGCAGCCTGCGTCCCATCCACGCCACAGGCCGTTCATCTCGTCCCGCGCTATACAGCTGGTAACACACGCCCCCTCCTACATGGGGCTCCCAAAACCGGGTTTCGTAAACCGATTAGCAAATACCGCTTCCTGAGAACGCAAAGATAAAAGAAGACGCTGTATTTTGGTCACGGGTTGAGGACGGGTGTGAACAGATGATTTTCCGTCGCGATTCGGAAAATCATCTGTTCACACCCGTCCTCAACCCGTGACCAAAATACAGCGTCTTCTCGATCATTTGCTACGCCGGAAGTGAAGGACGGATGTAACAAGTTGTCGTTAAAGAACGTTAAAGTGCTATCAATGTTCAATTGTATTCGTAGTTACGCATTAGCTATTCACTGTTGTTTGACAAATTTGTAGTAGATGCAACCGAGGTGGTGGCGTTAAGTTCCTATCGGACCAAACTGCTGAGCTCATCGGTCCCTAAGCTTACACACTACTTAATCCAACTTACACTAAGTTACGCCAAGGACGACACACACACACACATGCCCATGGCAGGACTCGAACCTCCGACGGGGGGAGGCGCGCAGATGCAGCCGACGCAATGTCCTCAGACTGTTAGGGACAACAGTTAGAAGTAGCCGTCAGTTGCAACACAGGGTTCGGCAGGTTCGCTTTAGTGCCCTCCATTGTCTGTTGTTTGCTGCATGTGAGGGAAACTCGTGCCCGTTAATACGAGGAGAAGAAAGTGTTCTTCCTCTAAAACCATGACAGGAGAGTTCCCTGTCGAAGTAAACCACGAGTATACGAAGGTACAATGTACGCTGTGTCGTTCAGTATTTTTCATTGAACATGGGGGACGTGTCGACAAAACGCAACACATAAAGAAAAAGAAGCGACTGATCGCCGTTACTGCGAGAATTTCTAGCAGCATAACTTTCTTTTTAAGTACGGATAAACCACAAACAGAGGAAGACTTTGGCGTATCAAGTTGAAAATGTTAGCGGTGGAAAACTTGTGTGCTTGTAGGTGAAGCGAAGGAAAACTTACGGCCACTTATGTGACACGTTTTGACAGTCGAAATGACGCACAGCCAAGAGAAGTAGCGTTCTTTGCGTTGACCTATAACAATGAAGACATGAGACGTGGAAAGAAACAATGCTTCACGGTGCCATTAAAGGAAAGTAACGGAGAGTTTTTAATCTGTAATTACATATCCCGAAAAAGTACTTTGGTTTTTCTTTTATCCCTTAGTCGTTTTTCATTTCGTTCTTTGTAGAGTCTTTTTCTGTGGGACAGTTTGACGTATCAAACTGAAATTTATGTCACATACTACAAATAGAGGAACAGAAACGTATCGCTGAGGAAGAAGTCCTGTTTGGCTTCCATACCACAAAGCACAGTTGTTCTTTCCGTTCAATGGACAGCACCACTGTTCTCGCCAGAGGGCTGTTTCAGAAGAAATTTGAATGTTCTGAGAGAAAGTAGGAGTCGATATTAGTGAACGTTTTAAAAATGCTAAGTGTGTGTCTGTCATGTTGGATGCATGACATCACGAAAGCTTAAAGTTATTACTGCGAAAGGTGTGCAGTGCAAAGTAATTTGTCTTCCGAGCACCGATGGAGAAACAGCAGGATTATTAGCCGGGATATAACCTGCATATTTTAAAAATTAAAAATATAGTTGACACGATTGTCACGTTTTGTCAGGTAATTGTGATACCACCTTTGGTGCCACAAGATGAGTGGAACAAACATTGTCTGTTCCCAACTGAACAGTGTTCTCGAGGTGAGCATGGAAGGCACCCGTTGTGCAGTCCATGTGGTACACACTGGAGATCAAGTGCAGAAATAAGTTCTTCCCACTGACACAGAAACAACAGTGAATTAATTTCTTCAGTATTGTGACATGGGTGAACTGAAATCATTCTGTGATTTCGTTGATACTGAATACAAAAAAGTTGTAGGTAGTATTAAAACTAGATTGTTGACATTGTTCAGAAGAGTTTTTAAGAGGAGTTGATATGTATGAACCTTGGAAATCTTATTTTCTATCTCAGGGTAGGTGTCCTACGTTGCTGAAACAATTTTTCGAAAACCCACAGTCACTTATTTGGCTTCATTTCACACAATGTCAGTTGAAAATGTTTTTAAATTCAATCCAAAAATTGCAAATAACCACGATTTCAGCGTGCTTAAAGGAAAAAAACCATTAACAGGAAGTTTGGTAATTTTTAAACTACAATATTTTTTTCATTTTTATTTAACTTGGGAAAGGAAGTATTTTTACTCAGTTAAAATACGAGCCTGTTATCAATTTATTTTAAGACACTCAACTGACTTATTTGGAAAAATGGAGTTCTCCACTTCAACCTCTGAAATCATTTCATTGTTCAACGCTAAAACATTCTGTTTCTTGGGCTGAATTTTTAAATTTTCTGATAATTCTGAAGACAGTAGACTGATGTGTAACATTTCAGATAGGATGTGTGAACAACATTGTGTCGCAGAAACTTGAGGAATGGGAAGCAGCTAATTTGGAAACAGGTAAGAGATAGTGTGATGTATTCCATCCCCTTAAAAGTACAGGTACTTCATGTAAAAATAGAGAGACGCTTGTGAGTTTTGCTCTTGCTGCACGAGTCACAACTGCTGTTGTGGATAGAGTATTTTCACCTCAAATTGCTAGAGATTCTGAAGACAGTGCGCGACGAAACAGACCCGTTTTATCGGCTCCGAACACGTCTTTCGGATCATAATCCGCAGTTATGTCGCACAATACTGTCTTCCGTTCTGTTGCTACAGTCTGCTGCACATCCTTAGCTTCCCCACACACTTCATTCCACACGATCTTGTGCCTAGCTCTGAAACTGTACAGCCTTCCCGTGTATGCATAAACCCGGTTTCCAAGCTCTTTGGCTCACTATGCAACGTGGGTCCAGAAAAAGGTAAGTTATTTTCCCACGCATTTACGAACCATTCCCACATTATTCCGTTAGTTTCTTCATCTCCCGTCTTCTTCGCCTTTCTTTTCATTTGCCCCCTCGCAATCATCCATTCGTCCAATATCTTCTTCTTGTTTCTTAAAGCACAGTAAATTTGTTTTTTACCGCATTTGAAACGCAGCATTATTTCGTGCACAGAGAGTTGGTCTGTCTCACTCGCCTCGATTATCTTACTGTTTTCATTAAGTGTAAGTGTTTGCGACTTGTACTTTTCCTTCGAATCATTTCATCACTTAAGGCGCTACTAGTCAAATGAAACGGACAGAACATAATGCTGTTAGTGCGTCATCAGAACAACACTCGTCTCCTTCACTGCACCGACTGCAGCAGCGTCCACAGTTGCCGGCCGGGATGGCCAAGCGGTTAAAGGCGCTACAGTCTGGAACCGCGCGGCCGCTACGGTCGCAGGTTCGAATCCTGCCTCGGGCATGGATGTGTGTGATGTCCTTAGGTTAGTTAGGTTTAAGTAGTTCTACGTTCTCGGGGACGATCTTAGAACTTAAGTCCCATAGTGCTCAGAGCCATTGGAACCATTTGAACCAGCCGTCCACAGTTGCGCCACAGTGTTCCAGCGTGCGCCTCCCCTCCCCCCCTCCTCCACCTATGCACCAATAATAATGGAAAACCAGAGACCCCGCCAAACCGAGCGCTCACGAACGAACCATTTCCTTTGATGCACCGACACTACTCGCTAACCTGTTCGTTGTTGCACAGAGCGGTGCAGTCTGATGTCCACACCCGCAGCACATTTGCTCTTTTCTCGTTTTGCGCCGCTCAGCAGATAGTCAGGAATATATTGTCTTTGTGTCAAAATTAACTTTCGGCATTACACAGTAAATTCTTAATAAAGTCGTAGAATTTGCGATCCGTTTTAGACACGTTCCGCTGTATATATTTAAAAAAAAAAGTTAGCTTGTAAAAGTGTATTGAATGTATCGGGACTGAAATACTTCTACGGTTTGGGCAGATTTCCGACTTATACACGTTCTACATTGATCAAATTTTACTGTACTTTATTTTGTGTCCACTCTCGAATGAAAATATTTTCTGTATATTTCGTGTAAAATCACCTTGTGATGCAATCAGATTACCTTAGATTTTAATGTTGCTGGCAATCGTAACAGATCATAGCGACATTCTACAGCTGTTGCTGTGTACATTTGTTACGCAAATGCTTTGGCAGTTTTTCCGACAGCATTTAAACGAAGCACACTTCAGATTCCATCACAAGTAATGCGGTTTCAATGTATAGTGTCTAAAGAAAAAGTCGTGCTTTCAAGATTAAGCAAGAAATAGAACTGCGTACAATTCACCTGTAAGAATGGTAAAAGTGACAAGAAGGAGCCGGATTGGCTATGCAGGTGCAGGATGAAGAAATTATTTTACAAAAGCAACCTCATATTTGCCAGCTTTGTATTCTAGGGCCGCCGAAGCCTTGAGAGACGTGGGCCCCCCCATGAAGCCTGATGCCCGGGGATTTTGCCCACACCCTGTCCACCCCCCCCCCTTCAATCTCTTCTGGCCTTCCCTTCACATCTTCTGCGGTAGTGATTCTCTCCATAGTTTTCAAAGTTTGCTAGTTTCATAATTAAAAATTGCTTTCCCCGTAATAATGAACCCATCTTAAAAGCGTTTTACTTGCAACACGGGTAATCTACTGAAGTTATATTTCCCGAAACTTTTACACAGCAAATCGTGGCCAAATCTGTACACTTTGGGGAGATCTCTAATTCTGCCCGTGAGTTACGCTGCACATTTTCGTATGGCGTACGTATAACTGCTGAGACTATCAGATACGCAATTCATCCTTAAAAACACCTAAAGCCCCGCTACACAATCAAATAGTGGCACCCAATTTTACTCTGTGTGCCAAATATTTGAACGTGTAGGGTTTTGTTTGACACGGGGCGTGTTTGACGTGTTTGAGCGAAATTTTGATTGATGGAAAATTTGAAAACGTGGCTGACTTGTGTGATGGTGTTTTGCCGCACATGCTTAGTGAAATACTTTTGTTAGAATTTATATATGAGCGTATCGTGAGTCACCACAACCAGTGCAAGCTACGATCAAGCAAGAAAGTAAAATAGCACTGGCAGTTACCAAAATAGTAGGCGTGTCGCATCTTGCCCAGCCATAGTTTACGCAGGATAAGGTTAAGAAGAAAATCAGCATTCTACGCATAACACGCAGTAAAATAAAGAGTCGAAATTCTTCCAAGGGCGATGTAGGCTTCATGTTCCCACATTGTGGTACCTTAATAATCTGTCATAGAATACCAAGTAGAAGAGAATAAATTTTCTCATACTTGTGTCTTCTTTTTCAATGTGAGCGGGAAGGTGCTCCAAACAAGTTATTCGAAGTTTCCCTGTCCATTCGCAGAAAGCTGACGTAGCCGTCACGTTCCGAGTGTAACATTTCCCTTTAACAGGTTACAGCTTGTGTATTTCTCATTCTGAATCACCTCTCGACCAGCATCTTGTTTTCTTCTTCTTTAAAGACAGTGCCAGAGTATGTTAGAAATGTTTTACCTGCATTTGGAGCATAGACAAACAGCGTCTGCTCCAAAAGCGAGATTAAATTAACAGACTCGTCGGTTCACGATTGACAAATAAGTGCGCGGACCTTATATCGACACGGCAGCCGCTTCCTGTTCTCCTGTCGGTCACAGCACGGGACACGTGACGCCACACGGACGTGCTTCTGGCAGTACAACGCAGCACCGAGGACGTTCACCGCAGTATTCGTGCGGTATTATTTTCACTGTCCTGTCAAATGAAGTTTCTGGTGACGGCCTGATGTGTGGCAAACCGCGGCTGGCTGAAAGAAGCAAAGCGACGCGCCGCCACGTTTGTTTACGTGTTTGCAAAGCTAAAGTACCTTATTTGGTGGACCTATACTTGCATACTACGAAACTATGCAGTTTAATTAATGCACCGCACTAGAGACCTGTCCAGAACGCGACGTTTTTTCAGCGATTTGTCGTACAGTAGGGTGAGGAAAGTTTGTTCAGCAGTTGTCGCCACATCACTTTTTTAAACAGAAAATAAAAATCACTTTAATCGCAAAATTTAAAGTGTTCGTCTTATGATCCATCAAATTCGAATGACGTGGGACCACTACGGAACGTTTGGACTCGCTCTCAATTGTAAATATGCAACAGTCTTGCAGCAATAAAGTAGACATTGATGACTAACGTGCACTGCTTACTATTATTGTCGAGAAAAATGAGCGAAAAGTCCGCACCTGGACGTTTTAGCGGGTCGCTATCGACTTTTCTGTCACGTCTGCTATGCATTGACGCATTTCATAATATTTTCTTTTATAAGGTGTAATCTGTTAATTATAATGTCTCAAACAGAAAACCGTCCCCAGTTGTCGGAAGAGAGCGGAGATCAGGAGAACAGCAAAAGCGATTCATAAAACTGCCGCCAACGAGGCTCACATCGATTTGTTGTGCAATTTTAGCAGATAATCTGAGTTGAAACATAGTGAGGTGCCTCGAACAGAATTAGGTCCTGTATGTCAAATAGCACGGATTTCGGAAACGTCAATCTCGTGAAACCCAACTCACTTATTTCTCTCACGGCATACTAAAAGCCACGAGTGGAGGCAGTCAGGCAGACCCAGTACTTCTCGATTTCCGAAAGTCATTTGAATCAGTACCACATCTACTGTTATTATCAAAAGTACAATTGTACGGTGTATCGAGCGAAATTTGTGACTGGATCTAGCATTTTTTGGTAGGGAAAACGAAGAAAGCTGTCACGCATCGGAGATTCATCGGCGGATGTAGAAGTAATTTCTTGCCTCAGGGAACTGTGTTGAGATCGTAGCTGTTCATGTTGTACATTAATGACCATGCAGACAGTATTAATGGTAACCTCAAAGATTTTGCAGATGGTGCAATTCTCTGTATGGAAGTAGTGTTTGACAAAAGATGCATAAAATACTCAGTCAGGTTTTAAAAGATTTCAAGGTGTACAGAGATCGGTAACTTGCTTGAAATGTTCGGAAATGTAGTATTGTGCACTTCAGAAAACGAAAAAACGTAGTATCCTGTGACTGCATTATCGATGAGTCACAGCTGGAATCGTTTACAAATGGCTGCGTGTCACACGTTGTAGGGACACGGAATGGAATGAGCACGCAGGCTGTGCAGTGAGTGGAGAGGGTGGTGGGCATCGATTTGTTGGTAGGATACAGAGGGAGTGCAGCCGGTCCGAGCCTGGTTCACGAACCACACGTGCGGCCCACCCTGGAGTGGGGCGTGGCCGCCCTGGCAGCGCCTGTGCTGCCCGCCGACCGCGGGCTCCTCCGCGAAAGGGCGGCGTCAGCATCTCAGTCTTCAGGACAAAAATCCAGCTCTAACGTCGACATTAAGTAACTACCACTTTACAAAGTCTGTAAACTACTGGCATCCGATTTATAAGATTTTGCGCTCGAACGAGGAAAATGAATGAAGATGTCAAACAGTGGAGTGAAAAACAAAAAAAAAAACCATTTCAAACAACTTAATGAAACTCTCAAACAGTGGAATGAAAAACTAAACAACAATTTCGACACAACATAATGATATACAAGACAACAATTCCAAACAGTTGAATAAAAAACACAACCATTTTAAACAATTTAATGAATCGTGCAAACAATTTAATGAAAGTTTCAAACAGTCGAACGAAAAACACCACAACCTTAATGAACACAACAATCAACTTAGTGAACAGATTACAGCCGTTACCGTGCAATGTCACGATACTAAAGAACAATTACGTGAGGAAATTAAGGCCTGTGCTAGTAACAGTAGTGAAGAAATTAGATCTGTTGCACAAGAATTAAGTAATACACATGCAGCCACAACAGAATCACTTAGAGATGAAATTAATGCAGTCACTGAACAATGTTCAGAAAACGCAACACAGATACGCGACGAGTTTAAATTAGTGTCAGCAGAAGTTTCACGCTCTCTGGATACGAAAGTCGATAAGAAATTTGAACAACAGAACAGCCAAATTGACGAACGTTTTAAACTGATAGAAATGAAAAATGTTTCAGCCTTTAACACATCACAGCATACGGCACATTCCGAACATTTGTCACACTCACACAGCCAGTGTAACTTAGGTAATTTACAGAGACTTCGTCACTGAGAATACGTTGTGACACAGACAAACAGATTCTCACACAAACCTGAACCTGTTCACAAATTCAGAGACGATAACGTTGATTATAAGCAATTTTTATCCGTAAAAAAATCTAAGGTATTTGAAAATGACAGAGCACAGGTACACGCTTTGAACTGGATACGTCGATTTATTTTTGTACTTTCACCAGATTGGCCTGTAACGCAGAAACAAGCTTTGGATTGGATACGACAATTTGCTTTTGAATTTTCACCTGCATTGCCTGTAACGCAGAAACTAAAATTTATTTGTAGCGCGTAATAGACCTCAGGGGATTCATTACGCTTTAATGAATATGTGCCGTAGCGTGCACACGGCCCTGAGCCGTAGTAGTGCTATTTCATCTTTAGTTTTCTGCACTGCTGCCTTCTCTTCTACTATCCTTTATATCTATCAAAACAGCTCTTCAACTATCGATCTATCTATGATTAAGAATGAGTAAAGAAAACCTGATACAAGTTATACCGAAAGTGACAGTTTTCGTTAGACGCTCCAGAAATGACAACCACGAGAACTTTAATACCCGACAAAAATTTAATCATCAGTATGTACAAAATTTTCAGCAGTCGCAAATACATTTTGGTAACAATAGAGGTTTTTCCCAACAACAGCAACAAAATCAGCCGGTTAGCATACCTAACCAACAATGTAATGCACAAGGTCAACCAAGCTTTAATGTTTCGCCGCCTGCACGTATAGCGTCAGCTCCAACAAATAGTAACGCACAGCAACAAGGAAATAACTACGTACAGGAAACACACCATTTAAACTCCTATCGCTATACACCGTATAGAAATGACTATCATGACAGACGTAAAAGTATCGAGCACAATTTTCAGCGTACGTTTAATAACAGTCGGTCTTATCAGCAGCAGAATCATCCACAGCAACAAATTATTATGAATGAACCAGACAGTAGATATCATCCCGAACGTAATACGTCAGGAAGAAATAACAGAACCGTACAAATAGTTGAAATGCCACAGCATCATCCAGAAAATAATAGCACGTCAGATAGAATTTGACTAGATACAGTACAGGTTGCATCTTCCAGCAACGCAAGCAATACTTTTGGCACGCAGAATCTTGTTCACGAAAATGTTATTACTTTTGACGACATCCGAGACACTCTTTTTCTGGAAAAACCAGTTATTCAAAAAACCATTTCACAACCTGTCATCGAAGTAAAAATTGGATCGTCCAAATTTTCAGCAGTAATCGATTCTGGATCTTCTATGTCAGTCATAAATGAAGAAACTTTCAACGAATGTAATAAAGAGAATACCTATCCTACGTTACCATTAGTCAAAATTAAAGTAAAAGGACCAGTCAGTATCTGGTAAAGGAGTAGATGAAAAATTACAGACACATTTATCATTTTGTATTGCAGGTCATACATTTGATTCAAATTTTTGGATTGTTCCCTTATTGACAACAGACGTTATTTTAGGTACGAATTTTCTGGTACAACACGACGCAATTATTGATTTTCAAAACTCGTATTTAATGTTAAAGGATGAAAATGTACAACTGGCTTTAGAATTTCAGCACTCTTTATCTGCAGAAGAACAAACAATTAATCGTACAGAAGTCATTTCCGCATAACGTAACATAGACTGTCATTCGACATTGTTAACTGATACGTACGTACACAACTATAATACTCGAGACGAAGCCGACTATGACGTTATAGAGATGATTTCTGATAAAGTTAAACAGAGCAGTGCAAATACAGACGACGAACGCACGCAACTACGCAGAATTCTTTTACAGCAAGCTCCGGTTTTTGACAACGTTCCTGGTACTATGTCCGGTTTTATGTATGAGTTTCAAGTTAAACAGCACGACACATTTAAAGCCAAGCATTATCCCATTCGGTATATTCACAGCGAACAAGTTAAGAAAGAATTGCAAGCTATGTTTGACCAAGGAATTATTGAACCGGCAGTTAGTCCGTACATAAACCCGCTCCATATTGTTAAGAAAAAAGGATGGTTCACTTCGCCTCGTACTTGATTCGCGTCACATCAACGACATTATTATTAATGAAACGGATCGCCCACAGACACTAGAAGAACTTCTACAGAAATTTCATGGTACTGCTATTTATCCCACATTAGATTTGAAATAGGGATTTTGGCAAATTCAACACCATCCGGACTGCAGAAAGTACACGGCTTTTCTCTGTTTTGGTGACTGTTATCAATTTTGTAAATTACCGTTCGGTTTAACTATTTCTTCAGCAGCATTTATTCGCGGTTTGAATACAACACTTCCGACAGAACTTAAAGACAGGGTCACAACGTATGTAGACGACATTCTTATTGCAGAAGTTAACTGGTCTGAACACAATCTGATTCTTGAACAACTGTTACGAACTTTTCGTGCACAAGGACTCACTGTTAATCTCAGTAAATCGCACTTTGGCAAAACTTCTATAAAATTTATTGGACATGTAATTTCAGCAGAGGGCATTGCGCCTGACCCGGAAAAACTTCAAGCTTTACGTGACATTACTGTTCCTACGACGAAGAAACAACTACGCAGCTTTTTGGGTTTAATTAACTTTTTTCGTAAATTTATTCATTACTCTGCTTTAGACACCCCCAGATTATGTCCATTGACAGGTAAAAACACTATTTGGTCCTGGGATAGCCAAGCACATTCTGAATTTGTGATCCTGAAACAAGCTTTGTTGAATGCACCACTTTTATCACATCCAGATCCTACCAGAAATTTTTCCATTGCGACCGACAGTTCTAACACCGCTTTAGGCGTACACATTTTTCAGGAAATTGAAGAAGATGGCACTACAGTAATTAAAAACATAGCCTTTGCGAGTCGCATTCTGTCACCTGCTGAACGCAATTATTCTGTTACAGAACTTGAAACATTATGTGTTGTATGGGCATTTACGAGATTTCGGCATTTTCTTTATGGAAGACATACGACCGTTTACACAGATCATAGAGCTATACAGTTTTTACTTTCCGCTAAATTTACACACGACAGATTAAGCAGATGGAAACTTTATTTGCAGGAATTTAATTTTACAATTGTTCACATTCCCGGTACACAAAATATTGTAGCAGACGCACTATCCCGTTCTCTCAGCAACAATCAGCAAGACATCGCAACCAACAACTGCAAAGCAAATTTCAGCGTCATGTACATTCAACAAGTTGCATTTGAGAATTTCATTTCGTCGTCATTACAAGACATAGCTCAAGAGCAGAGTAAAGACAACGTGTGGAAAGAAATTAAACACCTTTGGCAAGATAGGAATAATGTTACCATTAGAAACCATTACACTGTACGCAATGACATTCTGTTTCGCTGCTCTCATCCTGACAGCAACAATTGGTTATTATCCATTCCTGATGAACTGGTTAACAAATTAATCTGGTATACCCATTTAAGTTACGCGCATTACGGAGCCAGAAAATGTTTTCTTATACTGAGACAGAACTGTTATTTTACCAACATGGAGAAACGTATTCGACGAGTTTTAGAGTCATGTAAAATCTGCCAGAAAGCTAAGTCAGATACGACTTCACATATTCCTCCATTACATCCCATTGTACCTGTTAAATTGAGACACATGGCCGCTGTAGACATTTTTGGTCCGATTCCCAGAACTAATAGAGGTTTTTGCTACATCTTTGTCGCTGTTGAACTCACCTCAAAATTTGTTACCTTCGCTCTGTTACGCAAAGCTACCGCTAAAACTGTTTGGAAAGCATTTGTAAAACATTTTCTATTCCATGTAGGGCATGTGTTGAAAGTAATTTCCGACAATGGACCACACTTTCGATCTGCTATATGGACACGTTTGTTACGAGCTAGAAACATTTCTCCGATCTATATATCCAGGTACCATGCTTCTTCGAACTCTTGTGAACGACTAATGAAAGAAATTGGTAAACTATGTAGAATATACCGGCATAAAAGACATATTGATTGGGACACACACATACTCTCATTCCAACATGTAATTAATTCTATACCAAATGAATCTACTATGCTATCTCCGACTGTTATACTGAAAAATCTTGAACCACCTAACAAAAGTAAAGAATTAGTAACCTTTCCTACATCTCGTCGACTACGACACCATGAAATAATTGACATTGCGCTGAACAACATCAAACGTGCCGTAGAGTGCCGGAGAAGACAGCAAAAACAGGTTTGTACACGCCGTGACTTTCGCATTGGATAGAAGATATTAGTACGCACACATTATTTATCTAACAGAGGAAAAGGTAGATGTAGTAAATTTGAGCTTCTATATGCAGGTCCATATCGAATTCGCAGCATTCCTCACCCCAATGCAGTACACGTCGAAACTCTGAGAACCAGAAAAAGTAAAGGCAATCACCATGTCTCCAATATTAAACCCTTCATTGAATGAACATACTTTATGATTTACCACACTGTAATGCCATTTCCTGATTTTTTATATAACCACTTATGCAATTATATTTACATGAACACTTACTGATGATTATCGTATTTTTTTTTTGGCAAGTGCCCGGCAAGGTAAGGTTAGCATGTCGCTTTTCTTGTCGTTACACCTCAGACCGTGCACATTTTCCAGATAAACTTACACATTTTATGACCACTTATGCAATTATATTTATGTGACTACTTACTGATGATTATCGTATTTTTTCTTGGCAAGTGCCCGGCAAGGTAAGGTTAGCAGGTCGCTTTTCTTGTCGTTACACATCAGACCATGCACATTTTCCATTCTTCATGTATGTATGATTGTTTTCCTGTTTTGTTTGTATGCACTATGAAATGTTTAAGATATAACAAACACCAGTTGACTTTGACATTTTGCCTTATGATATCTCAACATCGTGACTATTTTACGTTTTTTTTTTTTTTTTTTGCTACATTGTAATACTCTGTGTACATTTTTGCACCTGCACACTGTCTATATTTTTGACATATTACGTTTTCTGTCATGCTACGCTGTATGCTTAATTATATCACTAGAAACCAGTTTTTATTTAATGGGTATATGATTTAAATGCAAGACATTAATCATTGTTTATCATTTTCAGAAAGAAATAACGTCTAAAAAAAATAAATTAAACAGACCACAGTGGATTATTATGAAATGGGAATTTCACCTTCGGAATTAACGAAAGAAGATGCAATACCTCGTCACGAAGAGTAAATGGATCAGAATTAACAAGCATTAATAAGAATATACTATACACATCGTTTGATAGCGGTCTTAACTAATTTTTTCTTTCAGAATACGAGGCGATTGATGCAGGCTGTCAGACAGAACTACACATCTTAGTTTTAGTGATGAAATATACTAGAAATAAGGAACTCTATACTACGAATATTTGTATGATGAAGTGTCTTTTTGCAGATGATAATGAATGATGATGAATAGTGATGAAGAATACGCTAATATGGATAATGAAGTTTTTCTTAAAGGTGATGATAATAATGGAGTTATGGTGATATGAATAATGAAGTTTTTGTTTACAGGTGTTGATAGTGATAAACTTTATATGGCCACTAAACACACCACTTTTAAGTTTTTCTTTGCAGATGAGGATAATGTTGAAGTTTATATATTTATGCTATGTAGTTATTTAAGTATTTGTTGCAGATCGACTTGACAGTATGTCTTATGTCGCATGGTATGATGACTGAAGGTTTTGGAAAGGACAGCTAGAGAACATATATATTTAATACACATTTCATTACCTGTTAATTCGAAGTTCACTACTTTTCAACATAATATACGTTTCTTCTTTCAGCTTAATAGTCCATTTTGTATTTTTTTTTTCAGGAGAAGCTATTCATGAAATTAATGTGCTATAAGCAGTTGGTCATTAAACCTGTTCTAGTACTTGCATTTTTTTTACCCATTTGTGTGTGTCATTCATGAATGTGATCACATATACTTTATTTGTTTCATAACCTTGCTACAGCTGACTCATGACGAATGACGTTACCTATCCTCATTTGCAGCAATAAGTCAAAAGCAAATATTGTTGTGCCCCAGCAATTAATTATCGATCCCAACGCAATGCATTGCTAGCACAAAAAAAAGTATTACCAGTCCCAAATAATGCTACCAGTTTAAGAGAGTTCTGAGTAATACTGAATGATGTTTTCTAATCACAGACCTTGAGTAATAGTTACAGTGTGTTACATTTTAAATATGTCATATGTCACTTGAATGATGAGTTCTGAGTAATAGTGAATGATATTTTGTAATAATGCATGCATGTTCTACACTCTTTAACTCCTGTTTTGAAGGATGACTTCTGATGTTTTGTAACTGACCAAGGAGTGCCAATAATTATTTTAAATATGTCACTTGAATGATGAGAAATGTTTTGTAATATTCAATACTTGCTGGCCAACGAATGCCACTGTTTCTTATATTTTAAATTTATATTATGTCACTTGCATGTATGAATACCAGTAGCTTGATGCAACACTCATTAGCTCCTGTTTTGACTGATGACTTCTGATGATTTGTAACTGATCAATAAGTGGCAATAATTATTTTAAATATGTTGCATGTCACTTGAATGATGAAAAATGTTTTGTAATATTCAATACTTGCTGGCCAACGAATGCCACTGTTTCTTATATTTTAAATTTTTATTATGTCACTTTCATGCTATATATATGAATACCAGTAGCTTGATGCTACACTCATTAGCTCCTGTTTTGAATGATGACTTCTGATGGTTTGTAACTGGTCAATGAGTGCCAATGTTGTCTGTAATCAGATGACTTATGAACATTATTCTGTAATACTACATACATGGTACGGAAATGTTCAGTAACTGGGCGATGAGTGCGACCAATTACTCAAATCAGTTGTTCGACTAGTGTAATTCTCAATGATGACTGGCATAAGACTTAATGTCCTTCACCTTCTGACCTAATTACCAGAAATTACTGCAATATCCGTTTGTCCTGTCTATCCTCATGATCATGGAGCACTATATTTGGTTTTTGCACTAATTCTACGTTGGTGTACTTTACAAGAACGTGGTGTTGACACGACATGCTGTCCACCACCTTGAGCGATGGAGATGTTAATATGGTCCCACTGTTTGGTGTACATAATGTACTACCAAAATGATAACATGGAATATTAATACGACATTTCAGTGTCTTGGCTACACTGATTAATACTTCAGGGAAAAGAACTTCAGATTGTCTCTCTTGGGGTTGTGCTTCTGTAGAAAGATATGGACTTTCAGTGCAGCTGCGTGAAACCTGATGTGGTACAACCATGATGCAATCCTTCCCTTTCCTATCCTAGTTCTTGTAAAATAGTAAAAAAACTACAGTGCATGTGCACTTTATGTCACTTGTTAATATGATTTGTACTCATTGCGTATACATTTTGTGATTTCCTGATATGTTCTGTACTACAGTGTGTGTGCACTTTATGTCATTTGTTAATATGATTTGTACTCATTGCGTATACATTTTGTCATTGCTTGATATGTTCTGTACTCAGTGTATGTGCACTATATTTTATTTCATGTTCTGCACTTATATATATGTATATATTGTGTGATTGTAAACTTAGTTCATTAAGAAAAATTTGTTGCTCATGGCAAGTCCAATTGACTCACCATCGCTGCCAAATTTTTGCCCCCCCCCCCCTCCCCCCAGTGGAGGGTTATGTAAGATGTATGCGCTGCCTGCAATAGGCAAGACATAGGAGAGTCTCTGACCAGAGAGCAGTGTGTAGTTAGTTGTTGCTTGTCGCTAGTCTGCAGTAGTCTGCGCGTGACTGCAGTCTGCTCTGGTCGGGACTCTGGAGGATGAGTATTATTGTATAAGGTAAAGAAGCAGCCTTGCGCATATCTAGTAATGTATGTGAACTGTCACCCAATTTTTTTTAAAAAAATGCCCTAAAATTAATTTTTATAATATAAATTGTTTTTAAAAAAAGCATTCATTTCAATTTAAAGAATTTATCCAATGCATTGATCATTCCTTTCACGAATCACAAAAGTATAGGCCAGCATTGCACGGAGCTGTGCAGAAAATTTTTTAGGTAAGAGCAGATATATTCGCCGTTTTTATTGAGGTAAGAATTTTTGCTTTTTTATTCAGAATACAGGGCCGTGGCGCAGCGCTGCTGTCGTCCTAAAATTTACCAGGTTACTGAATTTTTATTTTTCTATTTCGGGGTTTAGGAATTTTTCTGTTTCGGACTTAACATTAAATGAGAAAAGAATTTTGAGGGTACATCAAATGTGAATGCATTTCTGCACGGAGATTATAAATGGGAACCAATTTTGTTCAGAGGTTACATTAAATTATAATCACATTCAATTATTCATATTTAAATTCATTTTATTATTACGTGTGGGGAGGTTACAACGTGTCGCACCTTTCCCAGCCATAGTTTACGCAGGATAAGGTTAAGAAGAAAATCAGCATTCTACGCACAACACGCGGTAAAATACAAAGTCGAAATTTTTCCAAGGGCGATGTAGGCTTCATGTTCCCACATTGTGGTACCTTAATAATCTGTCATAGAATACCAAGTAGAAGAGAATAAATTTTCTCATACTTGTGTCTTCTTTTTCAATGCGAGCGGGAAGGTGCTCCAAACAAGTTATTCGAAGTTTCCCTGTCCATTCGCAGAAAGCTGACGTAGCCGTCAGGTTCCGAGTGTAACATTTCCCTTTAACGGGTTACAGCTCGTGTATTTCTCGTTCTATATCACCTCTCGACCAGCATCTTGTTTTCTTCTTCTTTAAAGACAGTGCCAGAGTATGTTAGAAATGTTTTACCTGCATTTGGAGCATAGACAAACAGCGTCTGCTCCAAAAGCGAGATTAAATTAACAGACTCGTCGGTTCACGATTGACAAATAAGTGCGCCGACCTTATATCGACACGGCAGCCGCTTCCTGTTCTCCTGTCGGCCGGTCACAGCACGGGACACGTGACGCCACACGGACGTGCTTCTGGCGGTACAACGCAGCACCGAGGACGTTCACCGCAGTATTCGTGCGGTATTATTTTCACTGTCCTGTCAAATGAAGCTTCTGGTGACGGCCTGATGTGTGGGAAACCGCGGCTGGCTGAAAGAAGCAAAGCGACGCGCCGCCACGTTTGTTTACGTGTTTGCAAAGCTAAAGTACCTTATTTGGTGGACCTATACTTGCATACTACGAAAATATGCAGTTTAATTAATGCACCGCACTAGAGACCTGTCCAGAACGCGACGTTTTTTCAGCGATTTGTCGTACAGTAGGGTGAGGAAAGTTTGTTCAGCAGTTGTCGCCACATCACTTTTTTAAACAGAAAATAAAAATCACTTTAATCGCAAAATTTAAAGTGTTCGTCTTATGATCCATCAAATTCGAATGACGTGGGACCACTACGGAACGTTTGGACTCGCTCTCAATTGTAAATACGCAACAGTCTTGCAGCAATAAAGTAGACATTGATGACTAACGTGCACTGCTTACTATTATTGTCGAGAAAAATGAGCGAAAAGTCCGCACCTGGACGTTTTAGCGGGTCGCTATCGACTTTTCTGTCACGTCTGCTATGCATTGACGCATTTCATAATATTTTCTTTTATAAGGTGTAATCTGTTAATTATAATGTCTCAAACAGAAAACCGTCCCCAGTTGTCGGAAGAGAGCGGAGATCAGGAGAACAGCAAAAGCGATTCATAAAACTGCCGCCAACGAGGCTCACATCGATTTGTTGTGCAATTTTAGCAGATAATCTGAGTTGAAACATAGTGAGGTGCCTCGAACAGAATTAGGTCCTGTATGTCAAGTAGCACGGATTTCGGAAACGTCAATCTCGTGAAACCCAACTCACTGATTTCTCTCACGGCATAATAAAAGCCACGAGTGGAGGCAGTCAGGTAGTCCCAGTACTTCTCGATTTCCGAAAGTCATTTGAATCAGTACCACGTCTACTGTTATTATCAAAAGTACAATTGTACGGTGTATCGAGCGAAATTTGTGACTGGATCTAGCATTTTTTGGTAGGGAAAACGAAGAAAGCTGTCACGCATCGGAGATTCATCGGCGGATGTAGAAGTAATTTCTTGCCTCAGGGTACTGTGTTGAGATCGTACCTGTTCATGTTGTACATTAATGACCATGCAGACAGTATTAATGGTAACCTCAAACATTTTGCAGATGATGCAATTCTCTGTATGGAAGTAGTGTTTGACAAAAGATGCATAAAATACTCAGTCAGGTTTTAAAAGATTTCAAGGTGTACAGAGATCGGTAACTTGCTTGAAATGTTCGGAAATGTAGTATTGTGCACTTCAGAAAACGAAAAAACGTAGTATCCTGTGGCTGTGTTATCAATGAGTCACAGCGGGAATCGTTTACAAATGGCTGCGTGTCACACGTTGTAGGGACACGGAATGGAGTGAGCACGCAGGCTGTGCAGTGAGTGGAGAGGGAGGTGGGCATCGATTTGTTGGTAGGATACAGAGGGAGTGCAGCCGGTCCGAGCCTGGTTCACGAACCACACGTGCGGCCCACCCTGGAGTGGGGCGTGGCCGCTCTGGCAGCGCCTGTGCTGCCCGCCGACCGCGGGCTCCTCCGCGAAAGGGCGGCGTCAGCATCTCAGTCTTCAGGACAAAAATCCAGCTCTAGCGTCGACATTAAGTAACTACCACTTTACAAAGTCTGTAAACTACTGGCAGCCGATTTATAAGATTTTGCACTCGAACGAGGAAAATGACAAATTTCGCGATTTTTCGTAAAAATCGCCGACTTCGCGTCGTCTGTCATGTTGTCGTTTACGCGAAGTCTCTCTGTCCACAGCGAAAACATAAATGCTCATCTCCGTTACAGTAAACATAGGTAATCTACACCTGCGCGTTCGCACAGACTATCGTTAACTCTGTCCTGAGAATAAAGGAAGCTCGGACTGAAATGTTTCGAAATGTGACATTCGGGAGCCCAGGGTGATTAGCGATGACTTTACCTGCACAGCTCACAGCTTTGTCAACAGAAGGCTGGTGGCACAGTAGTGCCTGGCAGGAATGGGAAAAACCGACCGGTTAAAGCCGATACCGGTATTTTAGTTCCGGTATTTCTATGGTCTCCGTTGTAACAGGCGCTTTTTTTATTTTTTACTGAAAACAGAGTAAAAAACCGCAATATCAGTTCGACATATTGCTGTATTATACAAAATGGGAAAGGCGATCAGTGCTATTTTACTAACAACGCCGACAGAAACGAGGAACAAACACACGGCGTAAGAACCGGCACGGAACTGCTGAGACAGCGACGTCCCCGGCCGTACGGCTGCCGTCACAGTGGCGCCGACAGCGGCCGTCAGACGCCGTCGCCAGACGTCGCCCGACACAGTCAGCCGACAGCGTGCGCTCGCTGGGCCCCATCTCCTTCGTCATTTTCTGACTGGGCCAAAGGAGGTTAGGTTAGCTTAGAAACCATACTATGAACCAAGTAGGTTAGATTCTACAGACGCCCCTATCATTGGATACGAGTGCTGCATAGCGGCTTCTGTTTTTAAAGGGACGCCGAATCCGTGGAATGAGCTTTCCTGTCTCGTAAAGAACGTGCCGAGTACTATACAAAAAATGGCTCTGAGCACTATGGGACTTAACTGCTAAGGTCATCAGTCCCCTAGAACTCAGAACTACTTAAACCTAACTAACCTAAGGACATCACACATCCATGCCCGAGACATTCGAACCTGCGACCGTAGCGGTCGCGCGGTTACATACTGTAGCGCCCAGACTGTAGCCCCTAGAACCAGACAAGTTGTACGAATATATGAGATGACGGGAGAAACGTTTCGTTAATACTCGAGATAAAAGCAAGTTGTAAACACTCTGGTTCGCTGTGTTTGTTTAAAGTTGTGCAGACGTGCGTCAATTAACTGTCAATGAGTGTCACTGATCACACGAGTAAAACACAAACATAAGGTGTAGCGTAAGATACTGTGATATCCTACAGCACTTACAAGTCGAAGTACACACTGTGCACCACCTTTGCACACCACTTCATATCAACACAATCACTGTCCTACTGGCATAAAACGCCAGTAAGGAGTAATGAGAAGTTGTGCGCAACTAATGACAGTCTGCCGCAAAAAACACCCAGTACAGTAGGTATAAGTAGGGTAAACCTTGGCAATTTCGTGAGGATTTCTGTATTAACTTAATTTAAAGTATATAAAAAATATTTTAACAGCCTGCTGAATTGCATATGTAAGCCTTTCCTTAAATGCATTACTCAGTATGCACAATGTTATGATTAGTTGATTCTACATTCTCTCCCTTATGACTTCATGAACTAACAATTTTGTAGGTTATTTCGTGACACCCCTTAGTAAGCTCGTGACATTACTTGGGTAATTTCATGATAATGCATTAATTAAATAATGAAAGCATTGTATTTCTATAAAAGATATTATTCTGTCATTTTACGACACTGAGACTTATTTGTGATAATAATGATTAAGTACTGACGAAGTAATGAGAAAAAACACAGCATTGAATTTACTAATTAAATGAAAGCCTCATTTTAGTCTGCATCAGAAAGGTTTCGACACTTGTTGCACATAAAAACGTCCTCACTCTCTTCAAAAGTATGTTGACACTTCGAATGGTACCACATTAAACAAAAACTAGACTGTATCCATAGTGCCCTGATTTTTTCCTCACGTCTTCTAGATAAGTGTGGCCACAGGATCCACATTTATTGGTATCTTTTGTCCTCTTCTTTGTCACTCCAGAGGTGCTGGGTTGTAGATTTAATGTATCTTCCTTTCGTGGCCTACCTATAAATCAGTGAATTTCATTAAAATAAATAAACAACAACTCAAAGGAACAACTGTCAACTCTGTTAATGAAGCACGTAGGATAATATTTTAGAAAATGCATAGGCCTACCTCTGGTTCCTTTTGGAAGCTGCTTCTTGAATTGGAGTCAGACATTTTACCTTGCTGTCTGTCTTTCTCCTCCGCTTGCATTTGTTCCCATCATCTGTTAAGACAGGCAGAGCACGAAGGTCATTCACCTCTGAATGACTTTCTGGATCATCTAATGCTGGCTCCAGATTGTCTTCTGCAGGTTTGTCTGTCAGCTTTGATGTTGCTATTGCCACATCAGTCACAGTGGCAGGATTAAATGGATATATCCCAGTCTTCCTAAAAGCTGATATGATGATCCCAGGACTGAAAGCACTGTAGTAAGCAGGTTTCAACAATTTGTGGAAATCAGATCTGTTGGGTCTGAGGCCTGGATTCTTGACCATGTAGCTATTTAAAGATTTTCCCCATGATCTTTTAAGTTGCCTATATACCCCTACATCCAATGGTTGCAGAATGTGAGAAGAAAATGTCAGAAGAAAGATCTGGTTCTTCTTGGTCAGATCAATGACCTTTTATTTTTTTTTAATTTTTTTTTATCGTTCCGTGGGACCAAATTAAAGAGAAGTCTCCATGGTCATGGAACGAGTCAATACATGAAATTATAACAACAGGATACTAGAAACAGATAAAATGAAATATAAGAAACATATTCAGGCGACAAATCGTAAGTTTAAATAAAGAAAATCAACACTGTAACACTGGAATTTGCTTAATTTTTCAGCTCTTCCAGGAGCTCCTCGACAGAATAGAAGGAGTGAGCCATGAGGAAACTCTTCAGTTTAGACTTAAAAGTATTTGGGCTACTGCTGAAATATGGGATCCATGGGAATCCATTACTAAAATTATAGGTCTTGCAGGAGGTATACATTGTATGAAATGATTGGTCCATTCCAGAAAAAGTTCTCCATTTGTGCTCACTTTTGGTGATGAATGGTGCCAGGAGTTACGTCTTTCAGAAGATTTTCTGACATTCGAGCACCCTTAAATATTACCATAGGTGGTATCCAGTGACCGCTAGCATTGACACAGGCAAGAACTGTGTGATTTTCAACTCGATCAGCAAAAGTTCTGCTATATACATACTTTTTTCCAATTGCTGCAACGATCTTGCATGCGTACACCATATACGAGAGCCCGGTCTTATCACAATTCCATACTAGATCTAGATGATTTTGAATTCCTAGATCTGTGACTAATGCTTCTAATTCTTGATAAAAGTCAGTAATTATTGACTTATTTCCGCCTGAAGACCTATAAGCAGCTATATTTTCAGGCACTCTTAAGGGAAGCCCATAACATGTTTTAAAATCTTTCCACCACCAGTCCCCTGCAGCTTGTTCTTCTTCACTGAAGGGATGTTTCCTACCAGTTGCTGTAGCTAGCTTATATGCCAGTTTTAGAATCTGCATTACAGTCAATTCCTGCATGGGAAGTATGTAATTGCATATTCTTTGTTCCATTTGTACAGGTAAAGCAGAGGTTTCCCTAATTTAGGTACGCCTACACATTCACCTTCAGTCGTGCTAAGAAAGTCTTTTGGGGTAGGCCACGGCACTTGACTTTGCTTTGATGCCTTGTAAATTGAGTACTTCTCCTCTTTTACCAACCTTGCTGCTGTAATAATATTTTGGTTGGCATAACAGCGATATTTTGGAGGCATCTAACATGCAGAAGAAAAAAACTGGTTAATTTCGTGATAGCTTGGTTAATTCGTGATATGCAAATTTAATATATTATCTGGTTTAAAATGAAGTGCTCTATCTATACCATGGGCACGCTGCTACAAATAATTAAGTATCTGCTTTTAAATATGTTTATTAGCCAGTATTTGCGAAGAGTGTCTAGGATGGCGCAAGATGGCAGTTAAAATGCTAAGGTGTTTACTATAGTTCAATTCTTTTATCTTGGCGGTTCGCGCATGCCCGCCCAGACGCGGGAGATTGCTGCGTTGCCAGTTGCAAACGACGCACGCGCCAACAGAAGCAGCGCCATAGTATAGCATAGTTCGCAAACTTACGTTTAGGGGGGAGCGCGCAGTTTATGAAGTAAAGCCACCACGGCCGCATTAAGCCTTTCGCTGCTGCAGACACGTGCTCGCCGCATTCCGCGCTGTGCGCGATTTTGTCATCACTGCACTGCTCGCCTGTGCAGACACCTGGTGTTCCGACTGCTTTGATGAGGTGTTGGCATAAGTGCCAACACCGTGTTGCTTGAGGAGGCCGAAATGCACGCTGTTAAGCTCACGCAAACTGTCGTGAGGTCTGGAACAGTTAAAGGAGTTGAGTCTAGTAATTAAAGTACGTAGTTGCTGGAATACTTAACTTTAATCCACAATTGGTGAACATCTCTCGTTACTGTACATGCTTCATTAGATACATAGCAAAGGATAAATGGCGCCTTGCTAGGTCGTAGCAAATGACGTAGCTGAAGGCTATGCTAACTATCGTCTCGGCAAATGAGAGCGTAATTGTCAGTGAACCCTGGCTAGCAACGTCGGCTGTACAACTGGGGCGAGTGCCAGGACGTCTCTCTAGACCTGCCGTGTGGTGGCGCTCGGTCTGCTGTCACTGACAGTGGCGACACGCGGGTCCGACGTATACTAACGGACCGCGGCCGATTTAAAGGCTACCACCTAGCAAGTGTGGTGTCTGGCGGTGACACCACATTTGACACACTTATTCGATTTCACAAAAACTATCTGGCCCAAAAATTTGATTTTTACACATCTTCTTGACTGATTCCCCCCCATAAATGATTTAAATTTGTTTCGATGTTCAACGCAGTTATTGTGCAGCATTAAATGTAGTAAACCATTCCACGAAATTTTGAACAGTTTGCAGACGTAAAAACAGCGTATACTTTCCGTATGGTTGATTTTAGTTGGCACTAGATATTTAAAAAAATTACATTCAATCGAATAAAATTCATGAAGTAAGACATTTCGATATTGTTTTTAAATAATGAAAATTTTAAGCATCGAATAAGGTTTGAATTCAGAACCTTTTGCTTTCAATCCAAACACTTTCTTTTTGTGTTTTTTTTTTAATCTCATTTTGTTCGTTTTTGCTCGTTGTATCTGGTCGGGGCGGACGTCGTAAGACATCCGATTAAGTTCGTTGATCACCGATTAACTGAGTTTCTTTTACTACGGAGGGTACATAACCCTCTGACCGAACACGCTGAGCTACCGTGCCGGCATCACCTTAACCATTACGGTACCGCAGCTTGTCATTCAATTGGCTTCCTGGAGGACTTTAAAGAATCACGCAAAATACTGACAAACACTGTTGGTATGACTACGAATTACTCACGTTTTATCGAAGTATAATAGGAAATAAACAATTACCGCCGTTCTTTATTGCGAATGAATGTTCTTGCTATCTCCTGAATCAGGAGGCTTATTGCTTGTTTGGTATAATTAATTAATAGAATATGAAGCAATTGGTATAGAGAATGCTTTTCCCAAACTTTCTTTTATAGAAAGTCTGCTATCAAGACCTTGCTTTTGTTCAATTGCTTTATTTGTGACAGAACGTTTCTAAAACTGAAGACACTCGTCCGCGCTCTGCACTGCAGTCAAACTCTGGCAACGTCGATCTCTGTTCATTGGCTGACTGTGTTTTGTGACGTCAGATGCGCAGAACGAACCTAAAGTCGGCCGTCATCGTAAACGACGCGCACTTTAGCGCAGCTGAGGCTGTTACGTCTAAACTAACGAACGCAAAAACACAAACCTCAATCAGAAAAATTTATTTATATCACATAAACAACTGTGCAAAATCAAAAAATGTTACTTTGTTAGTATGAGGAGTAATCAGCACTTTGAAAGCACGTGGGATTCTGCAGCGCGAAAGCGAAATCCAGTTACCCCAGACGGGAGGAAACAACTGACTGTGCTGCCGAGGCCGCAGGTAGTGGCCGTGTGCTGCTGCGTGTGGGCCAGAGGCTGCACTTCTGGCGTGGTTGATAAATCCGTGAAGAGGAATCCACAAAGTGTCACGAAATACGCAATGCCACCAACTTACCAAGGTTTATCCTATATACGATACGCCACCCTTTTGACTCGGATAAATTGTTTTTGGAGGTTATGATCTATGCCTAATATTTCCAATAAAGATTTTGCTAGATGAGGTTTCGAATAAACCTGCGATTGCAGTCCATGTATTCCGGATTATATCCCGATATATTTTCATCCTCAGGATACCAGAAACACACTCTTATCAGTTTCTGACGCTCCATATTTAGTGCGTGAGAACATCAGTCGGTTTGACCTAAGAAAACTAACTCATCTGAACTTCACCGATTGTCGTCCGAAGTCTGTACGTTCGGGAGAGACGACGTGCCGTAGTGTGACGGCGCACGCAGCGGCGTACTGATCTGAAAAGTTCGGCCGGCCGCCTCCGGCCGACGTCGGTCGTCGGCGGAGTCCACCGACACCGGAGCCACCGCGGGCGCCGCCTCACAAGGGACGCGGGTGCGTGGGAGGATGCCAAGTTCACCCAACCTGGATATGATGTGACGTCATTATGACGTATATACGCTTTAGTCGATTAACACACCTATCGACTTTTACGAACGTTCCAGATTCTAAAGTGTCGTCAGCTAGTGGTTTGTTTTGACACGTGCGATTCTGAAAACAGCTCAGTGTGGCAGCGTGTATGTATTTCGCCAAAATAAAAGAGCTGGATATTAATAGAAATATTCCTGATCGTGGCCTTGAAAACACCACGTAAAAAAGTGAAGTCTTCTTATGTCCCGACCAGATTAGATTCTGTGATTGTTGTATTGAATGCTTACGCCGAAAATAATATTTATTTATTATCAACATTTTAGTATGGTTTCATACAATTGGTCTTGTCAGTACATATTAGATTGTAGCAGCATACTCTTGCTGACTTTTTTTTCTTAACTCCTGCAAGTTTGTTAGCTGAGTAATGTATATGTCCTTCCCAAGATAGTCTTTTATCAACCATAATTCCAAGTAATTTTACACTCGGACCGCAGAGAAAGGTACCTTAGTGTCCAGTAATGACTGATGTGTAGAATGATTGAATTTCGAACTTAAAAAGAAAAATATGAGGAAATTGTTGAAGAAAAATCGTCGACCGGAGACGAAATACGAGGGGAAGTGGATTTCTCAATGTAATCTTAACCAAAGGTTAGTGTCTAGTACTGATTGACGTATGAAATGATTGAATGCTGTGTCAAAGCATTCCATGGTGGTAAGGTTTTCTCTGATTAGTCTCTCGAATGCTGAACACATAATTAGAGACGAGCAAACGAAAAACAACGCACAGGACACAAACACAGTACAATACACGATTTAAACGCAAGGAACGCAAAACACATTTAAACGAATGGCGCAGAGCACAGCGCTACCCTGTCACAACCTCTCGAAAGTTCACAAAAGTCGAATAGTCGATATACGGTTTCTATCGTTTTCGATGTAGCGTGTATACGTCATAATGACGTCATATCGTATCCAAGTCCGGTGAACTTAGCATCCTCCGGGTGCGTGCGGTGCGTAGCGGGGCCCGCCCCCGCACGGCCTGTGCGGCGGTGCCTCGCACTGCCGGTGGCACCAGCGCCGCTCTGGAAACATGCTTTCGAGGTGACGTAAAACACTGTCCAACTTCCAGCGTGCTGGAGCAGCTCCGGTCAGCAACTTCCGTTACTCAGTAGAACGAGAAAAACCAGTCCGAGTTGCAAATTTTTACCCTTCATTCATTCGATGAATCATCATTACCATTTTCAAATCATCATAACACATCCGAAAATTGTATTTCCGAAAACACCAAAAATATGCAATGATCAGTGCATACAGATAACTTATCTGTACACACTGTAAATGTTCATTGCACATTTTTTTACTTCTTCGGTAATGCCATTTTCGACTATGTTATGGTGATTTAAAAATTAGTCTCGGCCCGAAACTAGTCATCGAATGAATAAAAAGTAAAAATTTGCAACTTGGACTCGTTTTCCCATTCTACTGGTAAAAAGTTTTCCGAAGCGACACAGCACTGACCTGCAATGCTTCACGTGCTTCAAGGGATTAAATATTTGTCTGCCATAAAAGAGTAATAAATTAAAAACTTAACAGTTCATTCACAGCATTCAGTAAAAATACAAGGTAGCTGATATATTCCCAGTGTCTACATAACACGCCTCCATCTGGTTGTAACCCTCGCGCGATCCTCGATTTTTGAGCGGAGTTTCTAAAACTTAGAATCGTTAGGCGAACACTGATGTCTTTTGGAATTCAACCACCCATCACTTTTCGAGAAAAGCAGCGAACGGTTGACGCTCGGTGTTTTCTTTTGTTTGCTTATTTAATTGTTTTGATTCTATGTATCACGAAACTAAGAGAGAAAAATTTTTCAGTGTTTGTTCGATTTCTACGTTTATTACAGGACGTAATTGGAACGATAAACCGACAATCGGTTACTTGAGAAACAGGTTAGTTTGAGCGCTTTTCAATTTCAGGTTAAAGTGGAGTGGAAAAAATGTATACAGCCGAAAACCGGTTGTTTCAGCGATACACGTCCATCTGCTCGATACAATTTGAAACGAAACTCGTCCGACCAGGCAACATGCTTCCAGCCATAAACAGTCCAAGGGCCTTCGGCTCCGGAAGCCCATATCGATGACGTTTCGCTGAATGATTCGCACGCTGACACTTGCTGCTGGCCCAGCATTGAAATCTGCAGCAGTTTGCGGAAGAGTCGGACGTCTGTCACGTTGTACGATTCTCTTCAGTTGACGCCGGTCCCGTTCTCGCATGATCTTTTTCCGGCCGCAGCGATGTCGGAGATCTGACGTTTTACCGGAGTCCTCATATTCACAGTACACTCCTGGAATGGTCGCACGGGAAAATCAGCACTTCACCACTACCTCGGAGATGCTGTGTCCCATCGCTCGTGCGCCGACTGTAGCACCACGTACAGACTCACTCAAATATTGATAATCAGCAACTGTAGCAGCAGTAACCGGTCTAATACATGCGGCAGACACTTGTTACTTATATAAGCGTTGCCGACCGCAGCGCCGCATTCTGCCTGTTTACATATCTCTGTATTTGAATACGCATGCCTATACTAGTGTCTTTGGTGCGTGAGTGTAAGACAACAGGTGTCTGTCGCAGTTGTTAAATAGGTTACTACTGCTAGAATGGCAGTTTATCAAGATTTAAGTGAGTTTGAACGTCGTGTTATAGTCGGCCTACTTGCGTCTCCGAGGTAGCGATGGAGTGGAGATGTGCGCGTACGACAGTTTCACAAGTATACTGTATCAGGAATGCAGTAAAACATCAAATGGAGCCGTGACGCATGTGGCCTTCCACAACAGAAATCGCGAGCGACCGTAGGGACTATTCGAGACGAACGATCGCCGTTTAATGACCGTGTCGGCAGACGGTGGAACGAACGCAGCACAATGCAGAGCAATAGCGTTTTACGATTATCGTTCCACGATCATTGTTGAACGATAATGGCAACAGTCGCAACAAGGAAGGAAGAACAATCGTTTACTCACCGTGAGCAAGTCAATCTTCGCAACACGCTGTAATCGTCAGCTGAAAATTCAATACGACTCGAGGAAGTCGACAAAAGCGACGCCATCGGTATATTGTCATTGAGTGCGTGTTTTTCGAGACTCCCATCGTGGTCTGCGGTCTCTGACGGGAATCTAAACAGACCCGAGCATCTCGAGTTCCTCAGATGTGCTGCCGCCGCAGCTACTGGGGCACATAAGGCAACCAATGTTTCATCATCGTGAACCCCGCCTCTGGAGAGAACACTTGGAGAGCACTGCAACGATCGTTCAGAAAACGCGAATCGGTCTGCTGACTCGTCAAACTTAACACTACTATGATTTCATCTGTGGGAAAAATTAAAACAAGCATTCTGTTAGGAAACAGCGATGACTCCCAAAGGCAAGGAATGCGTTACAACACGGGCCTCTGCTGGCGGTAACTCCAGATGTAACTCAACGTGCAGTATTATTTGTCGAAAATCATTTTATAGCAATTCTCGTTATCAACGTTTTGAGCACTTTGTATGACAGCCGTGACAATAAACAGACGACAGTATGTGAGAAAATGTTTTTTTGGAAATTTGTGGTAAGGTCTTATGGGACAAAACTGCAGAGATCATCGGTCCCTAAGCTTACGCACTACTCAATCTAAGTTAAACTAACTTGCACTGCTGAAAATACACACTGCCATGTCCGAGGGAGGGTTCGAACCTCCGACGGAGGGAGCTGCACGGACCGTGACAAGGTGTCCCAGACCGCGCGGCCACCCAGTGCGGCCCGTATGTGAGTTCGGGTTTGCTTACATTTGGAATAACAGGGCATACATTTGTGGAACCTGTACTGCTGACGATGGGCAGTGGTTTGCGGGTACGTATTCTGGTGAGTCACAGAGAATGTTAAGAATACATCGAGATATTGAAGCGACTGTGATTTTTTAAAATACAATGATATACTTTTTTTTTTAACGGCGTCCGAATGCGCTTGAACAGACGGGTACAGGGATATGGAGATTGTTGATTTTGGAGTTGAGCCGACCGGAGTGGCCGCGCGGTTCTAGGCGCTACAGTCTGGAGCCCAGCGACTGCTACGGTCGCAGGTTCGAATCCTGCCTCGGGCATGGATGTGTGTGATGTCCTTATGTTAGTTAGGTTTAAGTAGTTCCAAGTTCTAGGGGACTGATGACCTCAGAAGTTAAGTCCCATAGCGGTCAGAGCCATTTGAACCATTTTTGAAGTCGGCTGATAGGTATCTCTGCTTAAGGGAAGTCTCTCTAATCAAGAATTCACCTTTAGAAAAAGTCAGGTATCTACGTGATTAAGGAATTAGCACATTTCATTATATATAAGAACTAATAGGGTTAAAATTAGTGAAATGCATATAGATGTTGATACTGCCATTGCTGGAATATCAGAGCATCACTGAAATAATGTGAAAGTTCATAGGGGTCCTTTACCAGTTTACAGATTAGCTGGCTAGTTTTCAAGGAGCTCTTGTCGGAGTGGGGTATGGACATGTACGTGAAAAATGGTATTCCATTTCAGTCTGTTAACACAGAAAGCACTGCACCGTATTATGTCTACGAGTGTTCTGCTGAAGCAGTCGAATTTAGTGAAATTTAAGTTTTATTTACAGTTATTGATAGCTCCCCAAACTCTGATTTTAGGACATTTTCGTTCCAGCTAAGAAGAGCTCTTGGTTCACTTTACAGAAAGCACCAAAACTTACAACGTGTACAACTTTGCTTCCGCCGTTTGCCGATAGGTGGCTACAACGGTAAGTAGCGGTCGAAAGAAACAGATCGCAGACGTCAGGCAGTTAGCTTGGAACTCGGTCAGCATAACCTCACGCAAACATTAGTCTATTTGTGCCTGCATCATAAAGTTGTTCTTGATTGAAAATGTCAGTTTACGAGCATAATCATCGTCATTTGCGAGAGGCGTTACTGTTCCGTTTCAGTATGAAGAAAACAACGGCTGAGTCTCATCGACTGGTCTCGAGTACGTCTGGCAAAGACGCTGTTAGTGAAAGAAAGTGTCGTGAGTGGTTTCAACGGTTCAAGAACGGCGATTTTAACGTCGTAGACCGGCATAGTGGTGGAAGAGAGAATGTTTTCGAAGACGCAGAATTGGGAACATTGCTGAGTGAAGACTCACGTCAAACTCAAGAAGAATTGGCACAATTAGTGGGAGTGACACAGCAAGCCATTTCAAAACGTCTCAAAGCTATGGACATGATTCAGAAAGAAGGAAGTTTGGTCCTGTGTGAGCTGAAACCGAGAGACGTTGAACGACGTTTGTGTGTTTGTGAACAGTTGCTTGAGAGGCAAAAACGGAAGGGATTTCTGCATCGCATTGTGACCGGGGACGAAAAATGAGTTCATTACGTTAACCCTAAACGCAAACAATCACGGGGATATCCCGGCCATGCTTCCACGACGACGGCCAAACCTAATATTCACGGCTCCAAGATCTGCATCTGGTGGGACCAGCTCGGCATCGTGTACTGTGAGGTTTTAAAACCAAGTGAAACAATGACAGGTGCTCGATATCGGACGCAATCAATGTGTTTGAGCAGAACATTAAAAGACAAACGGCCGCAATACAGCAAGAGGCGCGATAAGGTGATTTTGCAGCAGGACAACGCTCGACCCCACGTTGCAAAAGAGGTCAGAACGTACTTGGAAACGTTAAAATGGGAAGTCCTACCCCAGCCGCCGTATTCTCCAGACATTGCTCCCCCTGACTATCACCTGTTTAGATCAATGGCCCATGGCCTGGCTGACCAACACTTCCGGTCTCATGCAGAAGTCACAAACTGGATCGGTTCGTGGATCGCTTCTAAAGATGAACAATTTTTACGACGTGGGATTCGTACACTGCCCGAAAGATGGGAGACAGTAGTGGCCAGCGATGGAAAATACTTTGAATGATAGATGCGTGACTAATTTGTTTGATGAAAGCCTCAAATATTGGGGAAAAAGACGGCGGAAACAAAAGTTGTACACCTTGTAGTTTACGTGGTGACTTTAATATTAATTTTACAAGTGACTGTGCAGCAAAAAGAATGCTGAAAGATATCCTAAATTCACATCATCTAATGCAGATTATATTCTTTGTCACAAGAGTGCAGGGGAACGGTAGCACAACCAAGGACAACATTCTGGTTCATTCTTCATTGCTAGACAGTCATTCTGTTTGTGAAAGGGTGAATTACCTTCAAAACATGTTACACAAATGTTAATGGTAAAAGAATCTGTGCGTACACAAATGTTAAATATAATTGCAAACTATTTAGAAAAGTTAACCCAGCGCCAACAGACGTTTTGTCGAACCTCATTAAAGAAGAAGAAAAATGGTGCAAATGGCTCTGAGCACTATGGGACTCAACTGCTGAGGTCATTAGTCCCCTAGAACTTAGAACTAGTTAAACCTAACTAACCTAAGGACATCACAAATATCCATGCCCGAGGCAGGATTCGAACCTGCGACCGTAGCGGTCTTGCGGTTCTAGACTGCAGCGCCTTTAACCGCACGGCCACTTCGGCCGGCAAAGAAGAAGAGTGGCAGGACGTTTACACTGCTGGTGTCACAGACGACTGACAAATAAACGCTTTCCTTATCACATTTCTCATGGAGTTTGGAAGTCGCTTTCCATTAGAACACTGAAAACAGGATACTAGCACTAACAGGCAATCTTGGTGGCTGACTAGTGGGAATTTATAATGTTAGAAACAGCCACAATCGAGTTGCAGTAGCCCGTTACAGACGGAACTGTACACTGCTTAAAAGTGTTATTAGGGAGGCAAAAAGCGTGATACGCAAATACAATACCGAATTCTCTGGATAAAATTAAAACCATATGAGCAATATAGCAGGTGAATTAAATAAAACTTAGGCTTTTCGAGACTGCTTTCTGAAACACGCTTCAGTGATACTGACAGAGGGGGGACTGAGTCAATACTTAGATCGCTGCAGACTAAGGGCTTTCGTAGATATGACGTGGTACGTAGCGGAATACTAAAGCACTGTGATGCGTATGTTATACTAGTAATTTTTCCTTTAGTAACGGTCAGTTTCCTGAACGATTTAAGTACTCAGAAGTGAGACCACTTTATAAAAATGGAGAATGGGATAATGTCGACAATTTGAGACCTTTTTCTATGACATCGATGTTTGTTGAAGTTGTCGGAAAGACTGTACATATAAGCTTAATTGATCATATTAGTTCACATAATTTGCTGTCAAGCGATCAGCTTCATTTTAGAAGTGCTTTAACAACTAAAAATGCTGTATTCTTTTTTCTCTGTGACTCACTTAACGCAATAAACAAAAATTCGCGAACACCAGGGATGTTTTTTGATTTAACTAAGGTGATTGATTGTGTTGGTCACAAAATGTTATTACAGAAGTTGGGCCATTTTGAAATAAGATGAGTAACACACAACTGATTCCACTCATATCATAAGAACATACAGCGAAAGATGATGTGTCCACAGTATGTGACGAATTCGAGCCCCACGCTGGGCTCCATATGTGTCAAATTCGCCTCTCCGTCAAATAATGGAATGCTATTGATTATGAAATGTCGTTAAAGAAATATTAAATTTTATCTTTTGGTTTTAACTTAATTTACTGTCGTGCGAACTTTGTTGTAGAACCACTCTCTTAATTTATTGTGGGAAAACAAAATGTCTTAAGGATTACGTACACTTAAAGAAAAATATTACGTGCACTCATATTAACCGGATAGTAATATTTTGGTTGAGAACTGAGTCCTTTAAATCATTCGGCCTTAGCATACACTTTCCAGATGCAGTGGGTTTTTTTGTTAAATATTTTTTACTGAAGTTTATCCCGGCACTAGCCATAGAACACAAGATTATCTCTATCAGCAGAAAATGTTTTAATTACTGCCAAGCCGACATTTATCACTGATCAAACCTACTTCACTACTCATTTGATTTTATAGATGACGTAGGCAAGCTAATTTACATAATAATTCACACCTTTGATAAATACTGATATATTTCGCACAAACAACAAGTCAACTCACATTAATTCGTAACTCTTCATCTAATGACGGCTAAGTCCAGACAGAGACAAGAGAAGTCTATAAATTCGTTAAAAGCTTCTCCACAGCGTCCTAACTCGATAACGTCTTAACTCTGCTGAACAACCACGATGGATACACAACTCGCCCAGATCGGCGCACATGTCACAAATAAACTGTGAAAATGCCAGAGAACGTTACAGTGCCCACAATACGGGTTAACGAATCAGGCGCGTCTAATGGGCGCGAGCATAGCTGCACATCGCGTCTGCTAGAGCGGCCAACTCACTTCCTCCCTCTTTCGTCACTCAAGCCACTCTGTTCTCCACGCGACAGAGAGTCTCCACACGCAAAGATAAACAGCGGCGCCACTATTAACATTTCTTTGTAAATTGATTTCTGGCAAATTTTTATATCGCTGATACCGCAAATACTGACACGTTTTACATTCACATAAATAATACAGAAAAATTCCTATCCTAAATACAGAGAAATATTACAATAAAAATATAATGAAAATAACAAACATATTTTATACCACATTCAGTAATATCTTTGGTTGAATAATTACGATGTATATACGACTTGCCCAGATCGGCGTATATGTTACAAATAAATTGTGAGAATGCCAGGGAACGTTACATTGCCCCCTGGCAGCATTTGGCAAAGAAGTTTTACACTTTGACACAATGGTGCCAGTAACGTTCTTTACACTTCTGTATGTTTTTATGGAATGGCTCTTTCATTTAGTCCCAGGGTTATATAAGTTCATGGCTCCCCCATTTGGGCGTAGGCAATCAGGAAACCTGGGCAAAACTGTGCCGGAGTCCAGCCATCCCAGTTGGTTTATAGTCAGTATTGTCCTTTTAACAGTTATTCATTTGAATTAAACTTGCAGTTTGTCACAAACGGGGTTACACAATTACACAATATCACAGTCACATACACATGTTCAATGTTTATCAAAATGAAGTCATTAACATGTTATTCAGTTTATGTGAACATTTCACAAAGTCAATAATGTATTTGGTGAGCGGTGCGGAGTGATTGTTGGGCGGCGCTCGGCGCGGCGCGCTGACTCCGTGTAGGCCACTGCCCCCATCGTTGACAGCTACGGCGCGGAGGGGCGTGGCTGTCTGGTCTGCTACGGGCTGCTGTGGCCGCTGCATAGCTGATGTAGCCGGATGCGCGTTGGATATCAGCTCGCCCGTGCGACGTCTTCTCGCGGTGCTCCAGGAAACATGCAACAAGTTCACAAACAGTATACTATCCTTATTTCTTGCTGTGGGAAAGAACGCACACAGTTAGTGGTAGTTATTACTCAGTAGGCCTTCACTAGTCTGGTTTGCACAATGTTTCGTTGTCACAGTAACACTTTTATGGGCACATGACTTGTCATTAGTCACACACAAGTTTTCACCTTAGGACAAAATCAAAATGTATTTTTGTAGTCAATGCGCTTTCCTAGCGTCCCTTGACACACAAAGAGTTAAAATTTGACACTAAATTTATCCACCGTCCGTTATCGGTTCACTGTTCGTGTTGTGCTAGTTCCTTATCCACTTGCACACACGGCGATGATACAGTTATTACTTATACACCACTACTCCGTGACGTATTGCTGCAGGTTTAACAGTCACTGTCTGTCTCTGCCGCACAATACTGCACTTTTGTTAAAGTTCCTTTATTTCTATTTACAATGTCCGCTGCTCAATTTTGTTTGTAACAGCACATTCGTAACTCTTTACCAGGGTGTGAGATTTGCGTACATGGTAACAAATATTCAAAATTCGTATTAGTTTGCCCAAAGTCATCTATATTCGTGTTCGATTAGATTATATTTGTGCATTCCAGCCGGATTCAGGCATATTGTTCAATAACTCCTTTGTTCACAAGTCACACTTTACTATCAACGTCCTACGCAACTACAGTGTAGTCTCTGTAGGCAAAAATTTACTTGGACTGTATCTAGCTAGCTCTTTCTTATTGAAGCTTCTTTGTGAGTAACTTCACATTACATAACTTTACAACAAGGTTGCCGTGGTGCCCTCGGGTCACTACTGGGTGCATTATACTGGTGAGATAATAAAGTTCTCAGGGCCTTATATTACTGATATTGTTCTGGGTTCGGATCTGTCAATCTGACAGCTACACATACATACATACATACACATAATAGAAAGGAATGTGCCAGGAAATATTTCAAATTGGACACACATATTGCAAATTATGTAGTACACTAACTCATCCTTATTTAAACGTTCTTCTTGACTGATTTTTGTCACAGCTTAACACTACAAATAATTGCACTAATCAGATTATCAGATTTAGATTTAGAGCATGATTTAGATAACACAAATTAAAAGAGTACATAACACAAATATCCATACACATGAGAAAGTTAATCATATCCTTATAACTAAACACTTCTACACTAGTACACTTTATTAATGTTCATTATTTACAAAAGAACGGTGTCCGCATAGGACTATTAGTCTTTTACTGTAGGAATGCTTTTACATCCTTACGCGGATACAGTCCCCGTACTCTCCCTGAGTGGGGATCTGCTAAGAGATAGCTACACTCATGTGGCACACTTACTACTCTAAAAGGTCCATTATACACCAATTGCCACTTGCTATTCTGTTTCAAGGATGCCGAGGACTTAGGATGATTGCGTAAGAGTACCAAGTCCCCAACACTAAATTTTAGGTTATTCGTCACATGTCGATTATATTTTTCCTTCCTTTTCTGGGCGCACCTGGTAAGGTTGTACCCTGCTTTTCTTATCTTCTCTTCCTTAGGCTCAGGAATGACTGGGACCTTAGGTAAAGGTGCCAGCCACTCGTTCAGAACTCTATTATTATTCATTAATATCTCATTTGGTGGATACCCCGTAGAAGCATGCGGGGTTGCGTTGTGAATTTCTACAAACTTATGTATCAGATCTGGCCACCTTGTGTGTTTATATGCAATGTATAACCTGAAAAATTTATTTAACTCTCCAAATATTCTCTCTACTAAACTTGCTTGTGGGTGAAACCGGGAAATTAGTATATGCTTTATATCTTGTTCATGTAAATAGTTTTTCCAGGTATGGCCTGTAAAATAGGAAGCATTATCCGATATTATCGCTTCAGGCTTACCTACTTGTGTAAAATATTCGTTGGCTACCCATTTCACTATTCCACGAGCAGTGGCTGATTTAAGGCATTATATTTTTAAATATTTTGAGACAAGGTCATATACCGCTAAAATGTACTTCACTCCACCCCTGGCTCTGGGGTAGGGTCCTGCTATGTCTATAGACACTAACTGAAGTGGTCGATGAGGCACAATAGGATGCAGTTCAAACCTTGTGGACTTATTTTGAAACTTAGCTTTTTGGCACAGAGGACAAGTCCTGATAATGGTGCGAGTCTGCTGGCTTATCCCCTTAAAATAACAGAATTTGGATAAAATCTTTATTGTTTTGCCTATCCCAGCGTGACCCCATGCTAAATGCGTGTGCCACACTACAGCTGGGATAGCCTGTTGTGGTATACACACGACTCCATAGTCATTTGACACACCTGTTTTGTGATACAGAATATTATCTACTATTTTGAAATTCTGAACACTTTTAAGATTTGTTCCTTCTTTAATTTTACCTATGATATCTCCCCAGATCGGATCAGTTTCCTGCAATATAGACATATTCTTACACATGTGTAAAAAATCCCTCCTATGTACCTTATCTTGTACTAAGAGTATTCGATATTCCTCCGATTGTTCTAAAATATTTGTCATTGAGGATTGCCCTAGTGGAAGCCTCGACAAAGCGTCTGCCACAACATTATCTTGTCCTTTTAGGTACATGATTTTAATTTTATATTCCTGCAATGCTAACCTCCATCTTAGCAAGCGGGTATGGTATAATTTGCAAGTCATTAAATAGCTCAGAGCCTGGTGGTCACTGAATACTTTGACTTCTTTACCATAGATGTAATAGTTAAATTTCTTTACCGCCCAAACCACTGCAAGAGCCTCTAATTCGGTAGCAGAATATGCTCTCTCGCAGCTGTTTAGTGTGCGGCTGGCAAACCCGATTACATTGATTGTTGTGGGGTCGTTGCTCCTGTCCCACTGAAATAAACAAGCACCCAGACCGTATGAACACGAATCTGTCGCTATACAAAAACCTTTTGTCATGTCTGGGTGTCGCAATATGTTTGCATTCACCAAGGCGTTTTTGATCGCGTCAAATGCGCGTTGACATTCTTCTGTCCACACCCAGTGCGCATTTTTACGCAACAGGCTCAATAACGATTCGTTATTCATTAATTGGTTTGGGACAAACCGTCTAAAAAAAGATGCTAGACCTATAAATGCTTTGAGCTGTTTCTTAGTTCTCGGACTAGGAAACCCACGAATTGCATCAAGTTTTTTACTGTCAGGTTTAATGCCTTGTGGGGTTATTATGTGACCTAGAAATTTAATCTGATTACGTCCAAATTTGGATTTATCAAGATTCGCTGTTACCTCCGCTTGCTTAAACCTTTCTAAGATTTTACTCAGTAGTTCTACGTGCTCCTCCCAGGTGGCAGTGGCAATCACCAGATCGTCTACATACACTGTTACCCTTTGCAGCAAATCCGGACCCAAAACCGCGTCGAGGGCTGTTATGAAAACTCCTGCACTTACATTTAGGCCGAAAGGTAGTACCCTAAATTGGTAACTCCTTCCCCCAAATATAAATGCAGTATACTTCCTCGACTCGGGTGTAAGCAGGATTTGCCAGAAAGAACTTCTCATATCAATAGATGTCAAATATTGCACTCCATGAAATTTTTGAATTTGCTCATCAAGGTTTTCCGGATGAGTCCTGACAGGTACAATAATTTCATTTATGTCTCTTGCATCTAGTACTAACCGTACCTGTCCGTCAGCTTTTGTTACCGCCACCAATGGACTACTATAAGGGGACAAAGACGGTTCTATTATTCCCCACTCGATTAGTTTTCTTATTTCTTTAACTACTATTTCCTTCTTGGACCAAGGAATGGAGTATGAGGCTCGACAGTAAGTTTTGTGAGGCTTTACCTCGATCTTGTATTGATATCCCTTAACAACTCCTGGTCGTTCAGAAAATACATCTGCATAATTAGATAATAACTGTACTAATTCCTGCTGTTGCATTGAATTTAAATTTTCGGAGTGTGACACTTTGTTCACTAATACGTCCATATTCGCTTTTAATTGATCACCTTGTACGTCAGGATAATAGAGATTCTGTCCTGGACAATGATTGTCTAATTGTAGTATCGCCTGATTCCTACATTTGATATTAATAGCGTTACAATTAGGTACAGGTACCTCTTCTGATCTGAGCATCGACAATTCTATTCTCCTACCAGCATTCATCAAACTTAATTTTCCCCGAGAAAGGTCGATTATTGCGTCCCTTTCTCTCAAAAAATCTACCCCCAAAATGCAGGCTACCTTTAAACCCTTTACTACCAGGAATGAGCTCGCTATGGCTTCTTCCCCTATATACATTTCTACCCGCACTTGGAGTTTAATTATTTGTCGCTGTGCACTTATGGCTCCAGTGACTTTACAATTATTCACGGGAAAAGTCAGCATACGCCTTTCCTTCCCCAGTACCTTGAATAAGTCCATACTCATGACACTAACAGTAGCACCTGTATCTACGACCGCTTGCACATCAATATTGTTAATTTTAATTTCTATTATCACTTGTACTTTGTCTTTGTGTTCCTTTATGCACGTGGATGGTTCAGTTATTAATTCATCTCCCATCTGTACCCCGTCATTATACCTAAGGATATAGATTTTGTTCGGTGTTTTGTTTTGTGTCGGGCTGCTCTCACTCCAAACCTCAGCCGACGATGGAGAGCGTATCTCGGCTGCATCTAGTTTGTTGAATTATTGCTAGTGGATGGGCGTGGCTGCTCTGTGTCACTGACCTCCACTATGTGCACGTTGTGTTGCGTCGGCCGCCACGGCTGCGCAATTGGCGCATTTTGTGGTGGCGGTCGGTTATCACTGTTTTGCCGGTCCGGACTGGGCCTCTGGTTCTGTGGCCAAGTTCGGTTTGCATCATTATAAGTATTAATGTTGTACGGCCCCCTGGCATTTTTCCATCTATGATTGCTTGGTGGGCCTGTTTCATACCGGTCATCGAACCTCCTCTTCCGGTCATTATTCACCGGCTGACTATTGCCGTTCCGGTCTACCTCTATTTCCGTTTTGTGCATACTCTTGTCTCCTATTATTACCTCCCCCGTTTCCATTACTGGTTGGAGGCGTGTTATTTCTACCATTTCTATAACCGTTTCCGTTACTTCTAGCCTGTTCAGAGGCTGCCTTAACGTCCTCCTGAATCAGGTCAATTGAGTCCAGAACAGACAAGAAATGTTCCATATCATTCTCGGGCACGTGTATAAGCTTTTCCTTTACATGTATCGGCAAGTGTGATTTCAAAAGTCTGATCAAATCCCGAGATGAAATCTGTTCGTCCCAGTAACGGGTCTTATTAATGTACTTCTCAAAATATTTTCGCAAATTGCCTAGTCGTGGAGAATACGGCTCTGGATTATATACTTCCTTCCGTAATCTCTCCTGAATACATGTTGACCAATATTTGGCCAAGAATGCCTTTTCGAATTGCTCATATGTATCACAACTGTCAGCTGCTTCGGTTGCCCATAATGCAGAGGTCGGTGCTGGGACCGTTCCTGTTTCTTATATATGTGAATGATGTATGTTTATATCACAGGTGATTATGAGATATTTCTGTTTACTAATCACACTAACTTCATAGAGAAGGATGTCGAGTGCAACATAGGCAACGTATCAAATGGTGCAGTTCAAGAATTAAGTTCATAGCTTGTAGAAACAAAACTGATGCTAAATCACTGTGCAGGGATGAGACCCCCCAAGAGGAATCATTGCCGACAAAATTTTATTAAGTAAATTTTCAATGCACAATGTTCGGCGTAGCCGGCTTAGGCATACTGTGGTGGAAGGTGCTGGCCGGAAGACCATGGTCGGCACATTCCTGCCACGTGCTCCTCGGTCAGACTCGAGTCCCACGGGTCGGTTGCGCTGACAGGGGTACGCTACTAGCAAGGCGCGTTGGCGGAATCAACCCTCCAATCAGAGACTAATCGTGTGATCACGTGGGGACGCGGGCCGGGAGCGGCGAGGGCGGCTTGGAAACAGCTCCGCGCTCTCTTAGCTTCTGACGTCGGCCCCGAGTAGTCGCTCCTCTAGCCTCTGCCTCACCGATGAACAGACGGCAACCCCTCTTGGGGCTGCTCAGCCCTATGTAGG